>NC_040251.1:0-38769 GCF_001444195.1 Xiphophorus couchianus | reverse complement strand
AGAGGTCCAACGCAGTCCATGATGATTCGCTCAAAAGGTTCTCCAACCACGGGTATAGGATGGAGAGGAGCAGGAGGGATAACTTGGTTGGGCTTACCAGTTACCTGACAGGTATGACAGCTGCGACAATACTGGCATACATCTGTTTTTAATCCGGGCCAGTAAAACTGTTTCAGAACATTCTGATAAGTTTAGTTACTCCCAAATGTCCTGACCAGCTTCCTTCATGTGCCAAGGCCAAAATGTGTTTGCGGTAACTGATGGAATCACAATTTGGTGTACCACATTCCAGTCAGCATCAGGGAGGACAACAGGGCACCATTTTCTCATCAATACTCCATCATTTACATAAAATGCTACTGGTTCAACTCTAGCTTTGTCAGCACTTACAACACTTGAGAAACACCTTGTAAGGGTTGGTCCACCTTCTGAGCTGCACAAGCTGTGATCGGGAGATGGGAGAAGAACCAAAATCAGTTGTCGCACATCTGGTTTTTGCTGCGGAACTGCAGGCAACTGTGTCGTAGCCGGTAGTTCTTTCTCCTCTGAAAATATGACATAAGCACACTGTCAGACAAGTCTATATTTTCCTCTGAAATCCCTTCAATTTTTGAGCCCTGGTGAGCACACAGGAAGTAGAAACAGTAGTCTGTGTTGCGTCTTCCTCCTTAGGAAGAGAGCAGGGGACATCTAATACTTCTAGGGATGGTGTTACTTTACCACCTGCAATATCATTACCAAGTAAAAGGGAAATACCTTTAACTGGAAGCGCAGAACAAACAGCAATGGGGAAAATACCAGAAATCAGTTCTGATTGTAACTGCACCAAGTGTACAGGCCGGGGGGCATAACTCATTTCCAGTCCTTGCAGAACAACACTGTAGCCACAAGATGACAACTTGGAAAATGGTAAGGAATCTGTTAAGATAACAGATTGGGAGGCACCAGTGTCTCGCAAAATACGAACTGGATGTGGATCTGCAAGTTTTCCTGGTAATGAAACATATCCAGTCAGCAAAAAAGGTTCATAACATGGATCGGGACTATAGCTAAGTTCAGCCTTCCTAGGGTATGAGACTGGCTCTTTAAACCCCACACCTTTAGGTTTGGTTTGTGTGTTCTGTTCTTTTCGTTTCAAGGCTAAACAATTAGCAATGAGATGACCTGTTTTGTGACAATAGAAACACTCCTTGTCATTCTTTTGAGGAGTTGATTTGGGTTGCTCAACAGCTGACTTTATAGACACACTTTTATTGAGCACGGACTGAAAGGTAGACTTATGTGTAAGCACATACTCATCAGCTAACACAGCAGCAGAAGACAATGAGTTTACCTTTTGCTCATTCAAGTGAACAACAACACGTTCAGGTAGACAATTTTTGAACTCTTCCAATAGAACAAGTTCTCTCAGAGTATCAAAATTTGTCACCTTACTTGAAGCACACCAACGGTCAAAGAGACTTCCCTTTTCTCTGGCGAACTCTACATAGGTCTGAGAGGGGCTTTTCTTAAAAGACCTAAACTTTTGCCGGTAAGCCTCAGGAACAAGCTCATAAGCTTTCAAAATGGCAGCTTTAACCACATCATACTTTTGGGTGTCTGAAAGAGGAAGGGCGGCTACAACCTCTTGAGCTTTACCATAGATTTTGCACTGTAGAAGCAAAGACCAAACGTCAGGTGGCCACTGTAAAGCCTGTGCTATTCGCTCAAAAGCAGAGAAGTAAGAATCAATCTCTGTCTCTCGAAACTCAGGTACTAAAGAGATACTTGGTAACATCAAAGGGTCTAATAGAAGAGGGCCCCCTAGAACTACTAGTAGGGCTCTCACTGGTTGTTTGAACAGGAAATCTGGCCTTATACTCAAGCTCTAGCTGTCGAAGCTTTATAGCTTTTTCAGCCTCAATTTCCAACCGTTTAACTTCAAGCTGATATTGCCTGAGCTGTGCTTTCTCCTCAGCCTCAGCCTCAACTTGCAATCTGGCGAGACGAACCTTCAGGCGAGCATCAACTTTGGACCCAACAGATCCAGAGGAAGCCGAGAGGGGATCAAACCTAGGAAGTGTGACAGGAGTCTGAATCCCACCAACCACCTTCAGATCCTGCTCTGGTGTTAGCTCCTGAGGCCTCTCTGCAAGGTTTGAGGGGCCAGCAGATTCCATCTCTGCAGCAGGCACAGCAACAGTTGGTAGAGCAGATGAGATTGGAATCTGTGAAGGCAAAGATAACACATTCAACTCAACCAGTTTATTCACAACTAGATCCCTTAATTCCTTCTTCAGCAGTTGCTTGGAATAGGAAATGGAAAAATAACTTGCAATCTCAGCTAACTCAGCTTTACGACAAGATGCAAGTTTTTCATGAGAAGGCTGTTCCAAGAACTGGTCAATATTAAACTGAGCCATCTCTGAACTAACAACGCAAACTTTACAGCAGCACCTCCAGGCAGCAAAGACAAACAATTTCCCTAAACTGTAGCCACGGGATTGTATTAAATAGATCCCGGACGAGCCCCCATTTAATGTTACGACCCGGCTCGGCTAGGGAAAAGGGAAGCAACATTAAAGAAACCTAGATGGTAAGGTTTAACAGTTTAGAGGTTTATTGTTTGGGTTCAACAAAAATAAAGGGGGTAAAATTAACAATAGTCAGAATGTAGAGACTAACAAAAGGGATACTAAACAAAACAAGGCCCCAAAACAATCAGGTGTAAGTCAAAGACTTTAACCAAACAAATAGACTTTCAGAACAGGGTACACGAAGACAACCTACAAATCTCTTACAGAGATCCAAAGATCCCACACGGGGACAAAGTGAAGTGGCACAAGCTATCCAAGCTAACAAGGTTGTCAGAGCTAACAAACAAGGTTACAGCAGTCAAAAAAAAAACCCCTAACAAAGTGGCAAGCTGTTTCAACAAAGAAACAGCCGCGCCTTCTCCCAGGATGTCCTTGGTTCTTAAAGGGAGGCCTCACAGTGATTGGTGGAGCCGGCAATTGATGACCCAATCACGGTAGGCCTCAGGATGTGACACAGGACAAGCAGGGCAGCACCCACTTCCAGGTGGAGTCAGTCTGATTAGCCACTGAAAAACAACAAACACAGAAAGAAAAGGCCACTGGCCGTAACAACACCTAATAAGGCTGAAAATTGAGTGTAGTGCTGAAAATTCATATATTGTCACTTTTTCACTTCTCTCGCTGAGAAAACGCTTTTTTTTTCTCTTACATTCAAAACTCATGAAACCCAAAATTTAGACTTGGTTCCAGCTTCAAACCACCAGAACTACTGCATCTCGGCATTTCTATGCTGTTCCACAGCTAATAAGGCTGAAAATTGAGTGTAGTGCTGAAAATTCATATATTGTCACTTTTTCACTTCTCTCGCTGAGAAAACGCTTTTTTTTCTCTTACATTCAAAACTCATGAAACCCAAAATTTAGACTTTGTTCCAGCTTCAAACCACCAGAACTACTGCATCTCGGCATTTCTATGCTGTTCCACAGCTAATAAGGCTGAAAATTGAGTGTAGTGCTGAAAATTCATATATTGTCACTTTTTCACTTCTCTCGCTGAGAAAACGCTTTTTTGGTCTCTTACATTCAAAACACATGAAACTCAAAATTTACACTTGGTTCCAGCTTCAACCACCAGAACTACTGCATCTCTGCATTTCTATGCTGTTCCACGGCTAATAAGGCTGAAAATTGAGTGTAGTGCTGAAAATTCATATATTGTCACTTTTTCACTTCTCTCGCTGAGAAAACGCTTTTTTTTCTCTTACATTCAAAACTCATGAAACTCAAAATTTAGACTTTGTTTCCAGCTTCAAACCACCAGAACTACTGTATCTCGGCATTTCTATGCTGTTCCACAGCTAATAAGGCTGAAAATTGAGTGTAGTGCTGAAAATTCATATATTGTCACTTTTTCACTTCTCTCGCTGAGAAAACGCTTTTTGGTCTCTTACATTCAAAACACATGAAACTCAAAATTTAGACTTGGTTCCAGCTTCAAACCACCAGAACTACTGCATCTCGGCATTTCTATGCTGTTCCACGGCTAATAAGGCTGAAAATTGAGTGTAGTGCTGAAAATTCATATATTGTCACTTTTCACTTCTCTCGCTGAGAAAACGCTTTTTTGGTCTCTTACATTCAAAACTCATGAAACTCAAAATTAGACTTGGTTCCAGCTTCAAACCACCAGAACTACTGCATCTCGGCATTTCTATGCTGTTCCACAGCTAATAAGGCTGAAAATTGAGTGTAGTGCTGACAATTTATATATTGTCACTTTTTCACTTCTCTCGCTGAGAAAACGCTTTTTTGGTCTCTTACATTCAAAACTCATGAAACCCAAAATTTAGACTTGGTTCCAGCTTAAAACCACCAGAACTACTGCATCTCGGCATTTCTATGCTGTTCCACAGCTAATAAGGCTGAAAATTGAGTCTAGTGTTGAAAATTCATATATTGTCACTTTTTCACTTCTCTCGCTGAGAAAACGCTTTTTTGGTCTCTTACATTCAAAACTCATGAAACTCAAAATTTAGACTTGGTTCCAGCTTAAAACCACCAGAACTACTGCATCTCGGCATTTCTATGCTGTTCCACAGCTAATAAGGCTGAAAATTGAGTCTAGTGTTGAAAATTCATATATTGTCACTTTTTCACTTCTCTCGCTGAGAAAACGCTTTTTTGGTCTCTTACATTCAAAACTCATGAACCCAAAATTTAGACTTGGTTCCAGCTTCAAACCACCAGAACTACTGCATCTCGGCATTTCTATGCTGTTCCACAGCTAATAAGGCTGAAAATTGAGTGTAGTGCTGAAAATTCATGTATTGTCACTTTTTCACTTCTTTCGCCGAGAAAACGCTTTTTTGGTCTCTTACATTCAAAACTCATGAAACTCAAAATTTAGACTTGGTTCCAGCTTCAAACCACCAGAACTCCTGCATCTCGGCATTTCTATGCTGTTCCACAGCTAATAAGGCTGAAAATTGAGTGTAGTGCTGAAAATTCATGTATTGTCACTTTTTCACTTCTCTCGCTGAGAAAACGCTTTTTTGGTCTCTTACATTCAAAACTCATGAAACTCAAAATTTAGACTTGGTTCCAGCTTCAAACCACCAGAACTACTGCATCTCGGCATTTCTATGCTGTTCCACAGCTAATAAGGCTGAAAATTGAGTGTAGTGCTGAAAATTCATGTATTGTCACTTTTTCACTTCTCTCGCTGAGAAAACGCTTTTTTGGTCTCTTACATTCAAAACTCATGAAACTCAAAATTTAGACTTGGTTCCAGCTTCAAACCACCAGAACTACTGCATCTCGGCATTTCTATGCTGTTCCACAGCTGTTACGACCCGGCTCGGGAAAAGGGAAGCAACATTAAAGAAACCTAGATGGTAAGGTTTAACAGTTTAGAGGTTTATTGTTTGGGTTCAACAAAAATAAAGGGGGTAAAATTAACAATAGTCAGATTGTAGAGACTAACAAAAGGATACTCAACAAAACAAGGCCCCAAAACAATCAGGTGTAAGTCAAAGACTTTAACCAAACAAAATAGACTTTCAGAACAGGGTACACGAAGACAACCTACAAATCTCTTACAGAGATCCAAAGATCCCACACGGGGACAAAGTGAGTGGCACAAGCTATCCACGCTAACAAAGGTTGTCAGAGCTAACAAAACAAGGTTACAGCAGTCAACCAAAAAAACCCCTAACAAAGTGGCAAGCTGTTTCAACAAAGAAACAGCCGCGCCTTCTCCCAGGATGTCCTTGGTTCTTAAAGGGAGGCCTCAACAGTGATTGGTGGAGCCGGCAATTGATGACCCAATCACGGTAGGCCTCAGGATGTGACACAGGACAAGCAGGGCAGCACCCACTTCCAGGTGGAGTCAGTCTGATTAGCCACTGAAAAACAACAAACAGAAAAGAAAAGGCCACTGGCCGTAACACCTCCCCCCTTAAAATCCTAAACCAAAGTGTTTGGAAGGAACATTCCCAACCGAAGGTAACTATACAAGCTACACTCTAGATAAAGCATCTGCTAAGAAGTTATCTGCACCTTTCTTATGTTTGATTTCAAGATTGTAATCCTGTACCAATAAAGCCCACCGCATGAGTCTCTGGTTGTGGTTGTACATGCGAGAAAGGAAAACAAGGGGGTTGTGGTCGGTGTACACTATGATTGGCACAGGACTAGGCCCTAGGTAAACCTCAGAGTGTTGAAGTGCAAGTAGCAAGGCCAGAGTTTCTTTCTCGATGATGGAGTAATTGAGTTGGCTGGGTGTAAACTTACGGGAAAAAACAACAGACGGGATGATCAGCTCCGTCCCCACCTTCCTGTAACAGTACAGCACCAGCTCCAACAGCACTAGCATCCACTTCAAGTTTGAAAACCTTTGACCATCCTCTATAGCAGAGTCAGACCAATTCCTTACAATCAATGCTGAGGAGCAAGTTGAAGGTAAGGATTGACCTGTTTGAAGGTCAGGATTACCGTTTGGGTCTCGAGAACAGTACGGTTTCAACATATTTATGTGACAGACCCGAGATTTCCTCCTTCTTTCCGGAGTGCAGATTACATAATCTGTCTCACTCAACCTTTCCTGAACCACATAAGGTCCTGAAAACTTGGCAGAAAGGGTAGAACCAGGAACAGGTAGTAATGCTAGAACTTTTTCCCCCTTAGCAAAAGAACGGGACCGAGCAGACTGGTCATAATGCTTTTTCATTGACCTTTGAGACTCACCTAGTGTTTCTTTCGCAATAGCACAAGACTGATGCAGTCTTTCTCTGAATTTGCAGACATAATCCAGAATGTTTTCCTGGGGAGAAACATTTATCTCTAAGAGTTTCTCTTTGAGAATTTTCAGAGGGCTACGGAGTGTATGGCCAAACACCAATTCAGCGGGGCTGAATCTTAGAGACTCTTGAATAGACTCCCGAGCGGCAAACAGAACAAAAGGTATGCCTTCGTCCCAGTCTTTTTCTGTTTCTGTACAATATTTTCGTAGCATAGACTTTAACGTCTGGTGCCAACGCTCTAAAGCTCCTTGAGACTCAGGATGATAAGCGCTGGAGACTGTATGCTGTATGTTCAGTTCTTTTAGGACTTGCTTAAAAAGTTTAGACTGAAAATTTGTGCCTTGATCAGTTTGAATTATTCTAGGAAGGCCAAAGGTGGAAAAAACTTTGTCATCACTTTTACTACTGAGCTGGAGGTAATCTTACGCAATGGGATTGCTTCTGGGTAACGAGTTGAGGCACACATTAAGGTGAGCAGAAACTGATTGCCAGATTTTGTGCGAGGAAGAGGTCCAACGCAGTCCATGATGATTCGCTCAAAAGGTTCTCCAACCACGGGTATAGGATGGAGAGGAGCAGGAGGGATAACTTGGTTGGGCTTACCAGTTACCTGACAGGTATGACAGCTGCGACAATACTGGCATACATCTGTTTTTAATCCGGGCCAGTAAAACTGTTTCAGAACATTCTGGTAAGTCTTAGTTACTCCCAAATGTCCTGACCAGCTTCCTTCATGTGCCAAGGCCAAAATGTGTTTGCGGTAATCTGATGGAATCACAATTTGGTGTACCACATTCCAGTCAGCATCAGGGAGGACAACAGGGCACCATTTTCTCATCAATACTCCATCATTTACATAAAATGCTACTGGTTCAACTCTAGCTTTGTCAGCACTTACAACACTTGAGAAACACCTTGTAAGGGTTGGATCCACCTTCTGAGCTGCACAAAGCTGTGATCGGGAGATGGGAGAAGAACCAAAATCAGCTTGTCGCACATCTGGTTTTTGCTGCGGAACTGCAGGCAACTGTGTCGTAGCCGGTAGTTCTTTCTCCTCTGAAAAGATTGACATAAGCACACTGTCAGACAAGTCTGTATTTTCCTCTGAAATTCCCTTCAATTTTTGAGCCCTGGTGAGCACACAGGAAGTAGAAACAGTAGTCTGTGTTGCGTCTTCCTCCTTAGGAAGAGAGCAGGGGACATCTAATACTTCTAGGGATGGTGTTACTTTACCACCTGCAATATCATTACCAAGTAAAAGGGAAATACCTTTAACTGGAAGCGCAGAACAAACAGCAATGGGGAAAATACCAGAAATCAGTTCTGATTGTAACTGCACCAAGTGTACAGGCCGGGGGGCATAACTCATTTCCAGTCCTTGCAGAACAACACTGTAGCCACAAGATGACAACTTGGAAAATGGTAAGGAATCTGTTAAGATAACAGATTGGGAGGCACCAGTGTCTCGCAAAATACGAACTGGATGTGGATCTGCAAGTTTTCCTGGTAATGAAACATATCCAGTCAGCAAAAAAGGTTCATAACATGGATCGGGACTATAGCTAAGTTCAGCCTTTCCTAGGGTATGAGACTGGCTCTTAATTAACCCCACACCTTTAGGTTTGGTTTGTGTGTTCTGTTCTTTTCGTTTCAAGGCTAAACAATTAGCAATGAGATGACCTGTTTTGTGACAATAGAAACACTCCTTGTCATTCTTTTGAGGAGTTGATTTGGGTTGCTCAACAGCTGACTTTATAGACACACTTTTATTGAGCACGGACTGAAAGGTAGACTTATGTGTAAGCACATACTCATCAGCTAACACAGCAGCAGAAGACAATGAGTTTACCTTTTGCTCATTCAAGTGAACAACAACACGTTCAGGTAGACAATTTTTGAACTCTTCCAATAGAACAAGTTCTCTCAGAGTATCAAAATTTGTCACCTTACTTGAAGCACACCAACGGTCAAAGAGACTTCCCTTTTCTCTGGCGAACTCTACATAGGTCTGAGAGGGGCTTTTCTTAAAAGACCTAAACTTTTGCCGGTAAGCCTCAGGAACAAGCTCATAAGCTTTCAAAATGGCAGCTTTAACCACATCATACTTTTGGGTGTCTGAAAGAGGAAGGGCGGCTACAACCTCTTGAGCTTTACCATAGATTTTGCACTGTAGAAGCAAAGACCAAACGTCAGGTGGCCACTGTAAAGCCTGTGCTATTCGCTCAAAAGCAGAGAAGTAAGAATCAATCTCTGTCTCTCGAAACTCAGGTACTAAAGAGACATACTTGGTAACAGCAAAGGGTCTAATAGAAGAGGGCCCCCTAGAACTACTAGTAGGGCTCTCACTGGTTGTTTGAACAGGAAATCTGGCCTTATACTCAAGCTCTAGCTGTCGAAGCTTTATAGCTTTTTCAGCCTCAATTTCCAACCGTTTAACTTCAAGCTGATATTGCCTGAGCTGTGCTTTCTCCTCAGCCTCAGCCTCAACTTGCAATCTGGCGAGACGAACCTTCAGGCGAGCATCAACTTTGGACCCAACAGATCCAGAGGAAGCCGAGAGGGGATCAAACCTAGGAAGTGTGACAGGAGTCTGAATCCCACCAACCACCTTCAGATCCTGCTCTGGTGTTAGCTCCTGAGGCCTCTCTGCAAGGTTTGAGGGGCCAGCAGATTCCATCTCTGCAGCAGGCACAGCAACAGTTGGTAGAGCAGATGAGATTGGAATCTGTGAAGGCAAAGATAACACATTCAACTCAACCAGTTTATTCACAACTAGATCCCTTAATTCCTTCTTCAGCAGTTGCTTGGAATAGGAAATGGAAAAATAACTTGCAATCTCAGCTAACTCAGCTTTACGACAAGATGCAAGTTTTTCATGAGAAGGCTGTTCCAAGAACTGGTCAATATTAAACTGAGCCATCTCTGAACTAACAACACAAACTTTACAGCAGCACCTCCAGGCAGCAAAGACAAACAAATTTCCCTAAACTGTAGCCACGGGATTGTATTAAATAGATCCCGGACGAGCCCCCATTTAATGTTACGACCCGGCTCGGCTAGGGAAAAGGGAAGCAACATTAAAGAAACCTAGATGGTAAGGTTTAACAGTTTAGAGGTTTATTGTTTGGGTTCAACAAAAATAAAGGGGGTAAAATTAACAATAGTCAGAATGTAGAGACTAACAAAAGGATACTAAACAAAACAAGGCCCCAAAACAATCAGGTGTAAGTCAAAGACTTTAACCAAACAAAATAGACTTTCAGAACAGGGTACACGAAGACAACCTACAAATCTCTTACAGAGATCCAAAGATCCCACACGGGGACAAAGTGAGTGGCACAAGCTATCCAAGCTAACAAAGGTTGTCAGAGCTAACAAAACAAGGTTACAGCAGTCAAAAAAAAAAACCCCTAACAAAGTGGCAAGCTGTTTCAACAAAGAAACAGCCGCGCCTTCTCCCAGGATGTCCTTGGTTCTTAAAGGGAGGCCTCAACAGTGATTGGTGGAGCCGGCAATTGATGACCCAATCACGGTAGGCCTCAGGATGTGACACAGGACAAGCAGGGCAGCACCCACTTCCAGGTGGAGTCAGTCTGATTAGCCACTGAAAAACAACAAACACAGAAAAGAAAAGGCCACTGGCCGTAACAACACCTAATAAGGCTGAAAATTGAGTGTAGTGCTGAAAATTCATATATTGTCACTTTTTCACTTCTCTCGCTGAGAAAACGCTTTTTTTTTCTCTTACATTCAAAACTCATGAAACCCAAAATTTAGACTTGGTTCCAGCTTCAAACCACCAGAACTACTGCATCTCGGCATTTCTATGCTGTTCCACAGCTAATAAGGCTGAAAATTGAGTGTAGTGCTGAAAATTCATATATTGTCACTTTTTCACTTCTCTCGCTGAGAAAACGCTTTTTTTTCTCTTACATTCAAAACTCATGAAACCCAAAATTTAGACTTTGTTCCAGCTTCAAACCACCAGAACTACTGCATCTCGGCATTTCTATGCTGTTCCACAGCTAATAAGGCTGAAAATTGAGTGTAGTGCTGAAAATTCATATATTGTCACTTTTTCACTTCTCTCGCTGAGAAAACGCTTTTTTGGTCTCTTACATTCAAAACACATGAAACTCAAAATTTAGACTTGGTTCCAGCTTCAAACCACCAGAACTACTGCATCTCTGCATTTCTATGCTGTTCCACGGCTAATAAGGCTGAAAATTGAGTGTAGTGCTGAAAATTCATATATTGTCACTTTTTCACTTCTCTCGCTGAGAAAACGCTTTTTTTTCTCTTACATTCAAAACTCATGAAACCCAAAATTTAGACTTTGTTCCAGCTTCAAACCACCAGAACTACTGCATCTCGGCATTTCTATGCTGTTCCACAGCTAATAAGGCTGAAAATTGAGTGTAGTGCTGAAAATTCATATATTGTCACTTTTTCACTTCTCTCGCTGAGAAAACGCTTTTTTGGTCTCTTACATTCAAAACACATGAAACTCAAAATTTAGACTTGGTTCCAGCTTCAAACCACCAGAACTACTGCATCTCGGCATTTCTATGCTGTTCCACGGCTAATAAGGCTGAAAATTGAGTGTAGTGCTGAAAATTCATATATTGTCACTTTTTCACTTCTCTCGCTGAGAAAACGCTTTTTTGGTCTCTTACATTCAAAACTCATGAAACTCAAAATTTAGACTTGGTTCCAGCTTCAAACCACCAGAACTACTGCATCTCGGCATTTCTATGCTGTTCCACAGCTAATAAGGCTGAAAATTGAGTGTAGTGCTGACAATTTATATATTGTCACTTTTTCACTTCTCTCGCTGAGAAAACGCTTTTTTGGTCTCTTACATTCAAAACTCATGAAACCCAAAATTTAGACTTGGTTCCAGCTTAAAACCACCAGAACTACTGCATCTCGGCATTTCTATGCTGTTCCACAGCTAATAAGGCTGAAAATTGAGTCTAGTGTTGAAAATTCATATATTGTCACTTTTTCACTTCTCTCGCTGAGAAAACGCTTTTTTGGTCTCTTACATTCAAAACTCATGAAACTCAAAATTTAGACTTGGTTCCAGCTTAAAACCACCAGAACTACTGCATCTCGGCATTTCTATGCTGTTCCACAGCTAATAAGGCTGAAAATTGAGTCTAGTGTTGAAAATTCATATATTGTCACTTTTTCACTTCTCTCGCTGAGAAAACGCTTTTTTGGTCTCTTACATTCAAAACTCATGAAACCCAAAATTTAGACTTGGTTCCAGCTTCAAACCACCAGAACTACTGCATCTCGGCATTTCTATGCTGTTCCACAGCTAATAAGGCTGAAAATTGAGTGTAGTGCTGAAAATTCATGTATTGTCACTTTTTCACTTCTTTCGCCGAGAAAACGCTTTTTTGGTCTCTTACATTCAAAACTCATGAAACTCAAAATTTAGACTTGGTTCCAGCTTCAAACCACCAGAACTCCTGCATCTCGGCATTTCTATGCTGTTCCACAGCTAATAAGGCTGAAAATTGAGTGTAGTGCTGAAAATTCATGTATTGTCACTTTTTCACTTCTCTCGCTGAGAAAACGCTTTTTTGGTCTCTTACATTCAAAACTCATGAAACTCAAAATTTAGACTTGGTTCCAGCTTCAAACCACCAGAACTACTGCATCTCGGCATTTCTATGCTGTTCCACAGCTAATAAGGCTGAAAATTGAGTGTAGTGCTGAAAATTCATGTATTGTCACTTTTTCACTTCTCTCGCTGAGAAAACGCTTTTTTGGTCTCTTACATTCAAAACTCATGAAACTCAAAATTTAGACTTGGTTCCAGCTTCAAACCACCAGAACTACTGCATCTCGGCATTTCTATGCTGTTCCACAGCTGTTACGACCCGGCTCGGGAAAAGGGAAGCAACATTAAAGAAACCTAGATGGTAAGGTTTAACAGTTTAGAGGTTTATTGTTTGGGTTCAACAAAAATAAAGGGGGTAAAATTAACAATAGTCAGATTGTAGAGACTAACAAAAGGATACTCAACAAAACAAGGCCCCAAAACAATCAGGTGTAAGTCAAAGACTTTAACCAAACAAAATAGACTTTCAGAACAGGGTACACGAAGACAACCTACAAATCTCTTACAGAGATCCAAAGATCCCACACGGGGACAAAGTGAGTGGCACAAGCTATCCACGCTAACAAAGGTTGTCAGAGCTAACAAAACAAGGTTACAGCAGTCAACCAAAAAAACCCCTAACAAAGTGGCAAGCTGTTTCAACAAAGAAACAGCCGCGCCTTCTCCCAGGATGTCCTTGGTTCTTAAAGGGAGGCCTCAACAGTGATTGGTGGAGCCGGCAATTGATGACCCAATCACGGTAGGCCTCAGGATGTGACACAGGACAAGCAGGGCAGCACCCACTTCCAGGTGGAGTCAGTCTGATTAGCCACTGAAAAACAACAAACAGAAAAGAAAAGGCCACTGGCCGTAACACCTCCCCCCTTAAAATCCTAAACCAAAGTGTTTGGAAGGAACATTCCCAACCGAAGGTAACTATACAAGCTACACTCTAGATAAAGCATCTGCTAAGAAGTTATCTGCACCTTTCTTATGTTTGATTTCAAGATTGTAATCCTGTACCAATAAAGCCCACCGCATGAGTCTCTGGTTGTGGTTGTACATGCGAGAAAGGAAAACAAGGGGGTTGTGGTCGGTGTACACTATGATTGGCACAGGACTAGGCCCTAGGTAAACCTCAGAGTGTTGAAGTGCAAGTAGCAAGGCCAGAGTTTCTTTCTCGATGATGGAGTAATTGAGTTGGCTGGGTGTAAACTTACGGGAAAAAACAACAGACGGGATGATCAGCTCCGTCCCCACCTTCCTGTAACAGTACAGCACCAGCTCCAACAGCACTAGCATCCACTTCAAGTTTGAAAACCTTTGACCATCCTCTATAGCAGAGTCAGACCAATTCCTTACAATCAATGCTGAGGAGCAAGTTGAAGGTAAGGATTGACCTGTTTGAAGGTCAGGATTACCGTTTGGGTCTCGAGAACAGTACGGTTTCAACATATTTATGTGACAGACCCGAGATTTCCTCCTTCTTTCCGGAGTGCAGATTACATAATCTGTCTCACTCAACCTTTCCTGAACCACATAAGGTCCTGAAAACTTGGCAGAAAGGGTAGAACCAGGAACAGGTAGTAATGCTAGAACTTTTTCCCCCTTAGCAAAAGAACGGGACCGAGCAGACTGGTCATAATGCTTTTTCATTGACCTTTGAGACTCACCTAGTGTTTCTTTCGCAATAGCACAAGACTGATGCAGTCTTTCTCTGAATTTGCAGACATAATCCAGAATGTTTTCCTGGGGAGAAACATTTATCTCTAAGAGTTTCTCTTTGAGAATTTTCAGAGGGCTACGGAGTGTATGGCCAAACACCAATTCAGCGGGGCTGAATCTTAGAGACTCTTGAATAGACTCCCGAGCGGCAAACAGAACAAAAGGTATGCCTTCGTCCCAGTCTTTTTCTGTTTCTGTACAATATTTTCGTAGCATAGACTTTAACGTCTGGTGCCAACGCTCTAAAGCTCCTTGAGACTCAGGATGATAAGCGCTGGAGACTGTATGCTGTATGTTCAGTTCTTTTAGGACTTGCTTAAAAAGTTTAGACTGAAAATTTGTGCCTTGATCAGTTTGAATTATTCTAGGAAGGCCAAAGGTGGAAAAAACTTTGTCATCACTTTTACTACTGAGCTGGAGGTAATCTTACGCAATGGGATTGCTTCTGGGTAACGAGTTGAGGCACACATTAAGGTGAGCAGAAACTGATTGCCAGATTTTGTGCGAGGAAGAGGTCCAACGCAGTCCATGATGATTCGCTCAAAAGGTTCTCCAACCACGGGTATAGGATGGAGAGGAGCAGGAGGGATAACTTGGTTGGGCTTACCAGTTACCTGACAGGTATGACAGCTGCGACAATACTGGCATACATCTGTTTTTAATCCGGGCCAGTAAAACTGTTTCAGAACATTCTGGTAAGTCTTAGTTACTCCCAAATGTCCTGACCAGCTTCCTTCATGTGCCAAGGCCAAAATGTGTTTGCGGTAATCTGATGGAATCACAATTTGGTGTACCACATTCCAGTCAGCATCAGGGAGGACAACAGGGCACCATTTTCTCATCAATACTCCATCATTTACATAAAATGCTACTGGTTCAACTCTAGCTTTGTCAGCACTTACAACACTTGAGAAACACCTTGTAAGGGTTGGATCCACCTTCTGAGCTGCACAAAGCTGTGATCGGGAGATGGGAGAAGAACCAAAATCAGCTTGTCGCACATCTGGTTTTTGCTGCGGAACTGCAGGCAACTGTGTCGTAGCCGGTAGTTCTTTCTCCTCTGAAAAGATTGACATAAGCACACTGTCAGACAAGTCTGTATTTTCCTCTGAAATTCCCTTCAATTTTTGAGCCCTGGTGAGCACACAGGAAGTAGAAACAGTAGTCTGTGTTGCGTCTTCCTCCTTAGGAAGAGAGCAGGGGACATCTAATACTTCTAGGGATGGTGTTACTTTACCACCTGCAATATCATTACCAAGTAAAAGGGAAATACCTTTAACTGGAAGCGCAGAACAAACAGCAATGGGGAAAATACCAGAAATCAGTTCTGATTGTAACTGCACCAAGTGTACAGGCCGGGGGGCATAACTCATTTCCAGTCCTTGCAGAACAACACTGTAGCCACAAGATGACAACTTGGAAAATGGTAAGGAATCTGTTAAGATAACAGATTGGGAGGCACCAGTGTCTCGCAAAATACGAACTGGATGTGGATCTGCAAGTTTTCCTGGTAATGAAACATATCCAGTCAGCAAAAAAGGTTCATAACATGGATCGGGACTATAGCTAAGTTCAGCCTTTCCTAGGGTATGAGACTGGCTCTTATTAACCCCACACCTTTAGGTTTGGTTTGTGTGTTCTGTTCTTTTCGTTTCAAGGCTAAACAATTAGCAATGAGATGACCTGTTTTGTGACAATAGAAACACTCCTTGTCATTCTTTTGAGGAGTTGATTTGGGTTGCTCAACAGCTGACTTTATAGACACACTTTTATTGAGCACGGACTGAAAGGTAGACTTATGTGTAAGCACATACTCATTCAGCTAACACAGCAGCAGAAGACAATGAGTTTACCTTTTGCTCATTCAAGTGAACAACAACACGTTCAGGTAGACAATTTTTGAACTCTTCCAATAGAACAAGTTCTCTCAGAGTATCAAAATTTGTCACCTTACTTGAAGCACACCAACGGTCAAAGAGACTTCCCTTTTCTCTGGCGAACTCTACATAGGTCTGAGAGGGGCTTTTCTTAAAAGACCTAAACTTTTGCCGGTAAGCCTCAGGAACAAGCTCATAAGCTTTCAAAATGGCAGCTTTAACCACATCATACTTTTGGGTGTCTGAAAGAGGAAGGGCGGCTACAACCTCTTGAGCTTTACCATAGATTTTGCACTGTAGAAGCAAAGACCAAACGTCAGGTGGCCACTGTAAAGCCTGTGCTATTCGCTCAAAAGCAGAGAAGTAAGAATCAATCTCTGTCTCTCGAAACTCAGGTACTAAAGAGACATACTTGGTAACAGCAAAGGGTCTAATAGAAGAGGGCCCCCTAGAACTACTAGTAGGGCTCTCACTGGTTGTTTGAACAGGAAATCTGGCCTTATACTCAAGCTCTAGCTGTCGAAGCTTTATAGCTTTTTCAGCCTCAATTTCCAACCGTTTAACTTCAAGCTGATATTGCCTGAGCTGTGCTTTCTCCTCAGCCTCAGCCTCAACTTGCAATCTGGCGAGACGAACCTTCAGGCGAGCATCAACTTTGGACCCAACAGATCCAGAGGAAGCCGAGAGGGGATCAAACCTAGGAAGTGTGACAGGAGTCTGAATCCCACCAACCACCTTCAGATCCTGCTCTGGTGTTAGCTCCTGAGGCCTCTCTGCAAGGTTTGAGGGGCCAGCAGATTCCATCTCTGCAGCAGGCACAGCAACAGTTGGTAGAGCAGATGAGATTGGAATCTGTGAAGGCAAAGATAACACATTCAACTCAACCAGTTTATTCACAACTAGATCCCTTAATTCCTTCTTCAGCAGTTGCTTGGAATAGGAAATGGAAAAATAACTTGCAATCTCAGCTAACTCAGCTTTACGACAAGATGCAAGTTTTTCATGAGAAGGCTGTTCCAAGAACTGGTCAATATTAAACTGAGCCATCTCTGAACTAACAACACAAACTTTACAGCAGCACCTCCAGGCAGCAAAGACAAACAAATTTCCCTAAACTGTAGCCACGGGATTGTATTAAATAGATCCCGGACGAGCCCCCATTTAATGTTACGACCCGGCTCGGCTAGGGAAAAGGGAAGCAACATTAAAGAAACCTAGATGGTAAGGTTTAACAGTTTAGAGGTTTATTGTTTGGGTTCAACAAAAATAAAGGGGGTAAAATTAACAATAGTCAGAATGTAGAGACTAACAAAAGGATACTAAACAAAACAAGGCCCCAAAACAATCAGGTGTAAGTCAAAGACTTTAACCAAACAAAATAGACTTTCAGAACAGGGTACACGAAGACAACCTACAAATCTCTTACAGAGATCCAAAGATCCCACACGGGGACAAAGTGAGTGGCACAAGCTATCCAAGCTAACAAAGGTTGTCAGAGCTAACAAAACAAGGTTACAGCAGTCAAAAAAAAAACCCCTAACAAAGTGGCAAGCTGTTTCAACAAAGAAACAGCCGCGCCTTCTCCCAGGATGTCCTTGGTTCTTAAAGGGAGGCCTCAACAGTGATTGGTGGAGCCGGCAATTGATGACCCAATCACGGTAGGCCTCAGGATGTGACACAGGACAAGCAGGGCAGCACCCACTTCCAGGTGGAGTCAGTCTGATTAGCCACTGAAAAACAACAAACACAGAAAAGAAAAGGCCACTGGCCGTAACAACACCTAATAAGGCTGAAAATTGAGTGTAGTGCTGAAATTTCATATATTGTCACTTTTTCACTTCTCTCGCTGAGAAAACGCTTTTTTTGGTCTCTAACATTCAAAACTCATGAAACTCAAAATTTAGACTTGGTTCCAGCTTCAAACCACCAGAACTACTGCATCTCAGCATTTCTATGCTGTTCCACAGCTAATAACGCTGAAAATTGAGTGTAGTGCTGAAATTTCATATATTGTCACTTTTTCACTTCTCTCGCTGAGAAAACGCTTTTTTGGTCTCTAACATTCAAAACTCATGAAACTCAAAATTTAGACTTGGTTCCAGCTTCAAACCACCAGAACTACTGCATCTCAGCATTTCTATGCTGTTCCACAGCTAATAACGCTGAAAATTGAGTGTAGTGCTGAAATTTCATATATTGTCACTTTTTCACTTCTCTCGCTGAGAAAACGCTTTTTTGGTCTCTAACATTCAAAACTCATGAAACTCAAAATTTAGACTTGGTTCCAGCTTCAAACCACCAGAACTACTGCATCTCAGCATTTCTATGCTGTTCCACAGCTAATAACGCTGAAAATTGAGTGTAGTGCTGAAATTTCATATATTGTCACTTTTTCACTTCTCTCGCTGAGAAAACGCTTTTTTGGTCTCTAACATTCAAAACTCATGAAACTCAAAATTTAGACTTGGTTCCAGCTTCAAACCACCAGAACTACTGCATCTCGGCATTTCTATGCTGTTCCACAGCTAATAAGGCTGAAAATTGAGTGTAGTGCTGAAAATTCATGTATTGTCACTTTTTCACTTCTCTCGCTGAGAAAACGCTTTTTTGGTCTCTTACATTCAAAACTCATGAAACTCAAAATTTAGACTTGGTTCCAGCTTCAAACCACCAGAACTACTGCATCTCGGCATTTCTATGCTGTTCCACAGCTAATAAGGCTGAAAATTGAGTGTAGTGCTGAAAATTCATGTATTGTCACTTTTTCACTTCTCTCGCTGAGAAAACGCTTTTTTGGTCTCTTACATTCAAAACTCATGAAACTCAAAATTTAGACTTGGTTCCAGCTTCAAACCACCAGAACTACTGCATCTCGGCATTTCTATGCTGTTCCACAGCTAATAAGGCTGAAAATTGAGTGTAGTGCTGAAAATTCATGTATTGTCACTTTTTCACTTCTCTCGCTGAGAAAACGCTTTTTTGGTCTCTTACATTCAAAACTCATGAAACTCAAAATTTAGACTTGGTTCCAGCTTCAAACCACCAGAACTACTGCATCTCGGCATTTCTATGCTGTTCCACAGCTAATAAGGCTGAAAATTGAGTGTAGTGCTGAAAATTCATGTATTGTCACTTTTTCACTTCTCTCGCTGAGAAAACGCTTTTTTGGTCTCTTACATTCAAAACTCATGAAACTCAAAATTTAGACTTGGTTCCAGCTTCAAACCACCAGAACTACTGCATCTCGGCATTTCTATGCTGTTCCACAGCTAATAAGGCTGAAAATTGAGTGTAGTGCTGAAAATTCATAGTATTGTCACTTTTTCACTTCTCTCGCTGAGAAAACGCTTTTTTGGTCTCTTACATTCAAAACTCATGAAACTCAAAATTTAGACTTGGTTCCAGCTTCAAACCACCAGAACTACTGCATCTCGGCATTTCTATGCTGTTCCACAGCTAATAAGGCTGAAAATTGAGTGTAGTGCTGAAAATTCATGTATTGTCACTTTTTCACTTCTCTCGCTGAGAAAACGCTTTTTTGGTCTCTTACATTCAAAACTCATGAAACTCAAAATTTAGACTTGGTTCCAGCTTCAAACCACCAGAACTACTGCATCTCGGCATTTCTATGCTGTTCCACAGCTAATAAGGCTGAAAATTGAGTGTAGTGCTGAAAATTCATGTATTGTCACTTTTTCACTTCTCTCGCTGAGAAAACGCTTTTTTGGTCTCTTACATTCAAAACTCATGAAACTCAAAATTTAGACTTGGTTCCAGCTTCAAACCACCAGAACTACTGCATCTCGGCATTTCTATGCTGTTCCACAGCTAATAAGGCTGAAAATTGAGTGTAGTGCTGAAAATTCATGTATTGTCACTTTTTCACTTCTCTCGCTGAGAAAACGCTTTTTTGGTCTCTTACATTCAAAACTCATGAAACTCAAAATTTAGACTTGGTTCCAGCTTCAAACCACCAGAACTACTGCATCTCGGCATTTCTATGCTGTTCCACAGCTAATAAGGCTGAAAATTGAGTGTAGTGCTGAAAATTCATGTATTGTCACTTTTTCACTTCTCTCGCTGAGAAAACGCTTTTTTGGTCTCTTACATTCAAAACTCATGAAACTCAAAATTTAGACTTGGTTCCAGCTTCAAACCACCAGAACTACTGCATCTCGGCATTTCTATGCTGTTCCACAGCTAATAAGGCTGAAAATTGAGTGTAGTGCTGAAAATTCATGTATTGTCACTTTTTCACTTCTCTCGCTGAGAAAACGCTTTTTTGGTCTCTTACATTCAAAACTCATGAAACTCAAAATTTAGACTTGGTTCCAGCTTCAAACCACCAGAACTACTGCATCTCGGCATTTCTATGCTGTTCCACAGCTAATAAGGCTGAAAATTGAGTGTAGTGCTGAAAATTCATGTATTGTCACTTTTTCACTTCTCTCGCTGAGAAAACGCTTTTTTGGTCTCTTACATTCAAAACTCATGAAACTCAAAATTTAGACTTGGTTCCAGCTTCAAACCACCAGAACTACTGCATCTCGGCATTTCTATGCTGTTCCACAGCTAATAAGGCTGAAAATTGAGTGTAGTGCTGAAAATTCATGTATTGTCACTTTTTCACTTCTCTCGCTGAGAAAACGCTTTTTTGGTCTCTTACATTCAAAACTCATGAAACTCAAAATTTAGACTTGGTTCCAGCTTCAAACCACCAGAACTACTGCATCTCGGCATTTCTATGCTGTTCCACAGCTAATAAGGCTGAAAATTGAGTGTAGTGCTGAAAATTCATGTATTGTCACTTTTTCACTTCTCTCGCTGAGAAAACGCTTTTTTGGTCTCTTACATTCAAAACTCATGAAACTCAAAATTTAGACTTGGTTCCAGCTTCAAACCACCAGAACTACTGCATCTCGGCATTTCTATGCTGTTCCACAGCTAATAAGGCTGAAAATTGAGTGTAGTGCTGAAAATTCATGTATTGTCACTTTTTCACTTCTCTCGCTGAGAAAACGCTTTTTTGGTCTCTTACATTCAAAACTCATGAAACTCAAAATTTAGACTTGGTTCCAGCTTCAAACCACCAGAACTACTGCATCTCGGCATTTCTATGCTGTTCCACAGCTAATAAGGCTGAAAATTGAGTGTAGTGCTGAAAATTCATGTATTGTCACTTTTTCACTTCTCTCGCTGAGAAAACGCTTTTTTGGTCTCTTACATTCAAAACTCATGAAACTCAAAATTTAGACTTGGTTCCAGCTTCAAACCACCAGAACTACTGCATCTCGGCATTTCTATGCTGTTCCACAGCTAATAAGGCTGAAAATTGAGTGTAGTGCTGAAAATTCATGTATTGTCACTTTTTCACTTCTCTCGCTGAGAAAACGCTTTTTTGGTCTCTTACATTCAAAACTCATGAAACTCAAAATTTAGACTTGGTTCCAGCTTCAAACCACCAGAACTACTGCATCTCGGCATTTCTATGCTGTTCCACAGCTAATAAGGCTGAAAATTGAGTGTAGTGCTGAAAATTCATGTATTGTCACTTTTTCACTTCTCTCGCTGAGAAAACGCTTTTTTGGTCTCTTACATTCAAAACTCATGAAACTCAAAATTTAGACTTGGTTCCAGCTTCAAACCACCAGAACTACTGCATCTCGGCATTTCTATGCTGTTCCACAGCTAATAAGGCTGAAAATTGAGTGTAGTGCTGAAAATTCATGTATTGTCACTTTTTCACTTCTCTCGCTGAGAAAACGCTTTTTTGGTCTCTTACATTCAAAACTCATGAAACTCAAAATTTAGACTTGGTTCCAGCTTCAAACCACCAGAACTACTGCATCTCGGCATTTCTATGCTGTTCCACAGCTAATAAGGCTGAAAATTGAGTGTAGTGCTGAAAATTCATGTATTGTCACTTTTTCACTTCTCTCGCTGAGAAAACGCTTTTTTGGTCTCTTACATTCAAAACTCATGAAACTCAAAATTTAGACTTGGTTCCAGCTTCAAACCACCAGAACTACTGCATCTCGGCATTTCTATGCTGTTCCACAGCTAATAAGGCTGAAAATTGAGTGTAGTGCTGAAAATTCATGTATTGTCACTTTTTCACTTCTCTCGCTGAGAAAACGCTTTTTTGGTCTCTTACATTCAAAACTCATGAAACTCAAAATTTAGACTTGGTTCCAGCTTCAAACCACCAGAACTACTGCATCTCGGCATTTCTATGCTGTTCCACAGCTAATAAGGCTGAAAATTGAGTGTAGTGCTGAAAATTCATGTATTGTCACTTTTTCACTTCTCTCGCTGAGAAAACGCTTTTTTGGTCTCTTACATTCAAAACTCATGAAACTCAAAATTTAGACTTGGTTCCAGCTTCAAACCACCAGAACTACTGCATCTCGGCATTTCTATGCTGTTCCACAGCTAATAAGGCTGAAAATTGAGTGTAGTGCTGAAAATTCATGTATTGTCACTTTTTCACTTCTCTCGCTGAGAAAACGCTTTTTTGGTCTCTTACATTCAAAACTCATGAAACTCAAAATTTAGACTTGGTTCCAGCTTCAAACCACCAGAACTACTGCATCTCGGCATTTCTATGCTGTTCCACAGCTAATAAGGCTGAAAATTGAGTGTAGTGCTGAAAATTCATGTATTGTCACTTTTTCACTTCTCTCGCTGAGAAAACGCTTTTTTGGTCTCTTACATTCAAAACTCATGAAACTCAAAATTTAGACTTGGTTCCAGCTTCAAACCACCAGAACTACTGCATCTCGGCATTTCTATGCTGTTCCACAGCTAATAAGGCTGAAAATTGAGTGTAGTGCTGAAAATTCATGTATTGTCACTTTTTCACTTCTCTCGCTGAGAAAACGCTTTTTTGGTCTCTTACATTCAAAACTCATGAAACTCAAAATTTAGACTTGGTTCCAGCTTCAAACCACCAGAACTACTGCATCTCGGCATTTCTATGCTGTTCCACAGCTAATAAGGCTGAAAATTGAGTGTAGTGCTGAAAATTCATGTATTGTCACTTTTTCACTTCTCTCGCTGAGAAAACGCTTTTTTGGTCTCTTACATTCAAAACTCATGAAACTCAAAATTTAGACTTGGTTCCAGCTTCAAACCACCAGAACTACTGCATCTCGGCATTTCTATGCTGTTCCACAGCTAATAAGGCTGAAAATTGAGTGTAGTGCTGAAAATTCATGTATTGTCACTTTTTCACTTCTCTCGCTGAGAAAACGCTTTTTTGGTCTCTTACATTCAAAACTCATGAAACTCAAAATTTAGACTTGGTTCCAGCTTCAAACCACCAGAACTACTGCATCTCGGCATTTCTATGCTGTTCCACAGCTAATAAGGCTGAAAATTGAGTGTAGTGCTGAAAATTCATGTATTGTCACTTTTTCACTTCTCTCGCTGAGAAAACGCTTTTTTGGTCTCTTACATTCAAAACTCATGAAACTCAAAATTTAGACTTGGTTCCAGCTTCAAACCACCAGAACTACTGCATCTCGGCATTTCTATGCTGTTCCACAGCTAATAAGGCTGAAAATTGAGTGTAGTGCTGAAAATTCATGTATTGTCACTTTTTCACTTCTCTCGCTGAGAAAACGCTTTTTTGGTCTCTTACATTCAAAACTCATGAAACTCAAAATTTAGACTTGGTTCCAGCTTCAAACCACCAGAACTACTGCATCTCGGCATTTCTATGCTGTTCCACAGCTAATAAGGCTGAAAATTGAGTGTAGTGCTGAAAATTCATGTATTGTCACTTTTTCACTTCTCTCGCTGAGAAAACGCTTTTTTGGTCTCTTACATTCAAAACTCATGAAACTCAAAATTTAGACTTGGTTCCAGCTTCAAACCACCAGAACTACTGCATCTCGGCATTTCTATGCTGTTCCACAGCTAATAAGGCTGAAAATTGAGTGTAGTGCTGAAAATTCATGTATTGTCACTTTTTCACTTCTCTCGCTGAGAAAACGCTTTTTTGGTCTCTTACATTCAAAACTCATGAAACTCAAAATTTAGACTTGGTTCCAGCTTCAAACCACCAGAACTACTGCATCTCGGCATTTCTATGCTGTTCCACAGCTAATAAGGCTGAAAATTGAGTGTAGTGCTGAAAATTCATGTATTGTCACTTTTTCACTTCTCTCGCTGAGAAAACGCTTTTTTGGTCTCTTACATTCAAAACTCATGAAACTCAAAATTTAGACTTGGTTCCAGCTTCAAACCACCAGAACTACTGCATCTCGGCATTTCTATGCTGTTCCACAGCTAATAAGGCTGAAAATTGAGTGTAGTGCTGAAAATTCATGTATTGTCACTTTTTCACTTCTCTCGCTGAGAAAACGCTTTTTTGGTCTCTTACATTCAAAACTCATGAAACTCAAAATTTAGACTTGGTTCCAGCTTCAAACCACCAGAACTACTGCATCTCGGCATTTCTATGCTGTTCCACAGCTAATAAGGCTGAAAATTGAGTGTAGTGCTGAAAATTCATGTATTGTCACTTTTTCACTTCTCTCGCTGAGAAAACGCTTTTTTGGTCTCTTACATTCAAAACTCATGAAACTCAAAATTTAGACTTGGTTCCAGCTTCAAACCACCAGAACTACTGCATCTCGGCATTTCTATGCTGTTCCACAGCTAATAAGGCTGAAAATTGAGTGTAGTGCTGAAAATTCATGTATTGTCACTTTTTCACTTCTCTCGCTGAGAAAACGCTTTTTTGGTCTCTTACATTCAAAACTCATGAAACTCAAAATTTAGACTTGGTTCCAGCTTCAAACCACCAGAACTACTGCATCTCGGCATTTCTATGCTGTTCCACAGCTAATAAGGCTGAAAATTGAGTGTAGTGCTGAAAATTCATGTATTGTCACTTTTTCACTTCTCTCGCTGAGAAAACGCTTTTTTGGTCTCTTACATTCAAAACTCATGAAACTCAAAATTTAGACTTGGTTCCAGCTTCAAACCACCAGAACTACTGCATCTCGGCATTTCTATGCTGTTCCACAGCTAATAAGGCTGAAAATTGAGTGTAGTGCTGAAAATTCATGTATTGTCACTTTTTCACTTCTCTCGCTGAGAAAACGCTTTTTTGGTCTCTTACATTCAAAACTCATGAAACTCAAAATTTAGACTTGGTTCCAGCTTCAAACCACCAGAACTACTGCATCTCGGCATTTCTATGCTGTTCCACAGCTAATAAGGCTGAAAATTGAGTGTAGTGCTGAAAATTCATGTATTGTCACTTTTTCACTTCTCTCGCTGAGAAAACGCTTTTTTGGTCTCTTACATTCAAAACTCATGAAACTCAAAATTTAGACTTGGTTCCAGCTTCAAACCACCAGAACTACTGCATCTCGGCATTTCTATGCTGTTCCACAGCTAATAAGGCTGAAAATTGAGTGTAGTGCTGAAAATTCATGTATTGTCACTTTTTCACTTCTCTCGCTGAGAAAACGCTTTTTTGGTCTCTTACATTCAAAACTCATGAAACTCAAAATTTAGACTTGGTTCCAGCTTCAAACCACCAGAACTACTGCATCTCGGCATTTCTATGCTGTTCCACAGCTAATAAGGCTGAAAATTGAGTGTAGTGCTGAAAATTCATGTATTGTCACTTTTTCACTTCTCTCGCTGAGAAAACGCTTTTTTGGTCTCTTACATTCAAAACTCATGAAACTCAAAATTTAGACTTGGTTCCAGCTTCAAACCACCAGAACTACTGCATCTCGGCATTTCTATGCTGTTCCACAGCTAATAAGGCTGAAAATTGAGTGTAGTGCTGAAAATTCATGTATTGTCACTTTTTCACTTCTCTCGCTGAGAAAACGCTTTTTTGGTCTCTTACATTCAAAACTCATGAAACTCAAAATTTAGACTTGGTTCCAGCTTCAAACCACCAGAACTACTGCATCTCGGCATTTCTATGCTGTTCCACAGCTAATAAGGCTGAAAATTGAGTGTAGTGCTGAAAATTCATGTATTGTCACTTTTTCACTTCTCTCGCTGAGAAAACGCTTTTTTGGTCTCTTACATTCAAAACTCATGAAACTCAAAATTTAGACTTGGTTCCAGCTTCAAACCACCAGAACTACTGCATCTCGGCATTTCTATGCTGTTCCACAGCTAATAAGGCTGAAAATTGAGTGTAGTGCTGAAAATTCATGTATTGTCACTTTTTCACTTCTCTCGCTGAGAAAACGCTTTTTTGGTCTCTTACATTCAAAACTCATGAAACTCAAAATTTAGACTTGGTTCCAGCTTCAAACCACCAGAACTACTGCATCTCGGCATTTCTATGCTGTTCCACAGCTAATAAGGCTGAAAATTGAGTGTAGTGCTGAAAATTCATGTATTGTCACTTTTTCACTTCTCTCGCTGAGAAAACGCTTTTTTGGTCTCTTACATTCAAAACTCATGAAACTCAAAATTTAGACTTGGTTCCAGCTTCAAACCACCAGAACTACTGCATCTCGGCATTTCTATGCTGTTCCACAGCTAATAAGGCTGAAAATTGAGTGTAGTGCTGAAAATTCATGTATTGTCACTTTTTCACTTCTCTCGCTGAGAAAACGCTTTTTTGGTCTCTTACATTCAAAACTCATGAAACTCAAAATTTAGACTTGGTTCCAGCTTCAAACCACCAGAACTACTGCATCTCGGCATTTCTATGCTGTTCCACAGCTAATAAGGCTGAAAATTGAGTGTAGTGCTGAAAATTCATGTATTGTCACTTTTTCACTTCTCTCGCTGAGAAAACGCTTTTTTGGTCTCTTACATTCAAAACTCATGAAACTCAAAATTTAGACTTGGTTCCAGCTTCAAACCACCAGAACTACTGCATCTCGGCATTTCTATGCTGTTCCACAGCTAATAAGGCTGAAAATTGAGTGTAGTGCTGAAAATTCATGTATTGTCACTTTTTCACTTCTCTCGCTGAGAAAACGCTTTTTTGGTCTCTTACATTCAAAACTCATGAAACTCAAAATTTAGACTTGGTTCCAGCTTCAAACCACCAGAACTACTGCATCTCGGCATTTCTATGCTGTTCCACAGCTAATAAGGCTGAAAATTGAGTGTAGTGCTGAAAATTCATGTATTGTCACTTTTTCACTTCTCTCGCTGAGAAAACGCTTTTTTGGTCTCTTACATTCAAAACTCATGAAACTCAAAATTTAGACTTGGTTCCAGCTTCAAACCACCAGAACTACTGCATCTCGGCATTTCTATGCTGTTCCACAGCTAATAAGGCTGAAAATTGAGTGTAGTGCTGAAAATTCATGTATTGTCACTTTTTCACTTCTCTCGCTGAGAAAACGCTTTTTTGGTCTCTTACATTCAAAACTCATGAAACTCAAAATTTAGACTTGGTTCCAGCTTCAAACCACCAGAACTACTGCATCTCGGCATTTCTATGCTGTTCCACAGCTAATAAGGCTGAAAATTGAGTGTAGTGCTGAAAATTCATGTATTGTCACTTTTTCACTTCTCTCGCTGAGAAAACGCTTTTTTGGTCTCTTACATTCAAAACTCATGAAACTCAAAATTTAGACTTGGTTCCAGCTTCAAACCACCAGAACTACTGCATCTCGGCATTTCTATGCTGTTCCACAGCTGTTACGACCCGGCTCGGGAAAAGGGAAGCAACATTAAAGAAACCTAGATGGTAAGGTTTAACAGTTTAGAGGTTTATTGTTTGGGTTCAACAAAAATAAAGGGGGTAAAATTAACAATAGTCAGATTGTAGAGACTAACAAAAGGATACTCAACAAAACAAGGCCCCAAAACAATCAGGTGTAAGTCAAAGACTTTAACCAAACAAAATAGACTTTCAGAACAGGGTACACGAAGACAACCTACAAATCTCTTACAGAGATCCAAAGATCCCACACGGGGACAAAGTGAGTGGCACAAGCTATCCACGCTAACAAAGGTTGTCAGAGCTAACAAAACAAGGTTACAGCAGTCAACCAAAAAAACCCCTAACAAAGTGGCAAGCTGTTTCAACAAAGAAACAGCCGCGCCTTCTCCCAGGATGTCCTTGGTTCTTAAAGGGAGGCCTCAACAGTGATTGGTGGAGCCGGCAATTGATGACCCAATCACGGTAGGCCTCAGGATGTGACACAGGACAAGCAGGGCAGCACCCACTTCCAGGTGGAGTCAGTCTGATTAGCCACTGAAAAACAACAAACAGAAAAGAAAAGGCCACTGGCCGTAACACCTCCCCCCTTAAAATCCTAAACCAAAGTGTTTGGAAGGAACATTCCCAACCGAAGGTAACTATACAAGCTACACTCTAGATAAAGCATCTGCTAAGAAGTTATCTGCACCTTTCTTATGTTTGATTTCAAGATTGTAATCCTGTACCAATAAAGCCCACCGCATGAGTCTCTGGTTGTGGTTGTACATGCGAGAAAGGAAAACAAGGGGGTTGTGGTCGGTGTACACTATGATTGGCACAGGACTAGGCCCTAGGTAAACCTCAGAGTGTTGAAGTGCAAGTAGCAAGGCCAGAGTTTCTTTCTCGATGATGGAGTAATTGAGTTGGCTGGGTGTAAACTTACGGGAAAAACAACAGACGGGATGATCAGCTCCGTCCCCACCTTCCTGTAACAGTACAGCACCAGCTCCAACAGCACTAGCATCCACTTCAAGTTTGAAAACCTTTGACCATCCTCTATAGCAGAGTCAGACCAATTCCTTACAATCAATGCTGAGGAGCAAGTTGAAGGTAAGGATTGACCTGTTTGAAGGTCAGGATTACCGTTTGGGTCTCGAGAACAGTACGGTTTTCAACATATTTATGTGACAGACCCGAGATTTCCTCCTTCTTTCCGGAGTGCAGATTACATAATCTGTCTCACTCAACCTTTCCTGAACCACATAAGGTCCTGAAAACTTGGCAGAAAGGGTAGAACCAGGAACAGGTAGTAATGCTAGAACTTTTTCCCCCTTAGCAAAAGAACGGGACCGAGCAGACTGGTCATAATGCTTTTTCATTGACCTTTGAGACTCACCTAGTGTTTCTTTCGCAATAGCACAAGACTGATGCAGTCTTTCTCTGAATTTGCAGACATAATCCAGAATGTTTTCCTGGGGAGAAACATTTATCTCTAAGAGTTTCTCTTTGAGAATTTTCAGAGGGCTACGGAGTGTATGGCCAAACACCAATTCAGCGGGGCTGAATCTTAGAGACTCTTGAATAGACTCCCGAGCGGCAAACAGAACAAAAGGTATGCCTTCGTCCCAGTCTTTTTCTGTTTCTGTACAATATTTTCGTAGCATAGACTTTAACGTCTGGTGCCAACGCTCTAAAGCTCCTTGAGACTCAGGATGATAAGCGCTGGAGACTGTATGCTGTATGTTCAGTTCTTTTAGGACTTGCTTAAAAAGTTTAGACTGAAAATTTGTGCCTTGATCAGTTTGAATTATTCTAGGAAGGCCAAAGGTGGAAAAAACTTTGTCATCACTTTTACTACTGAGCTGGAGGTAATCTTACGCAATGGGATTGCTTCTGGGTAACGAGTTGAGGCACACATTAAGGTGAGCAGAAACTGATTGCCAGATTTTGTGCGAGGAAGAGGTCCAACGCAGTCCATGATGATTCGCTCAAAAGGTTCTCCAACCACGGGTATAGGATGGAGAGGAGCAGGAGGGATAACTTGGTTGGGCTTACCAGTTACCTGACAGGTATGACAGCTGCGACAATACTGGCATACATCTGTTTTTAATCCGGGCCAGTAAAACTGTTTCAGAACATTCTGGTAAGTCTTAGTTACTCCCAAATGTCCTGACCAGCTTCCTTCATGTGCCAAGGCCAAAATGTGTTTGCGGTAATCTGATGGAATCACAATTTGGTGTACCACATTCCAGTCAGCATCAGGGAGGACAACAGGGCACCATTTTCTCATCAATACTCCATCATTTACATAAAATGCTACTGGTTCAACTCTAGCTTTGTCAGCACTTACAACACTTGAGAAACACCTTGTAAGGGTTGGATCCACCTTCTGAGCTGCACAAAGCTGTGATCGGGAGATGGGAGAAGAACCAAAATCAGCTTGTCGCACATCTGGTTTTTGCTGCGGAACTGCAGGCAACTGTGTCGTAGCCGGTAGTTCTTTCTCCTCTGAAAAGATTGACATAAGCACACTGTCAGACAAGTCTGTATTTTCCTCTGAAATTCCCTTCAATTTTTGAGCCCTGGTGAGCACACAGGAAGTAGAAACAGTAGTCTGTGTTGCGTCTTCCTCCTTAGGAAGAGAGCAGGGGACATCTAATACTTCTAGGGATGGTGTTACTTTACCACCTGCAATATCATTACCAAGTAAAAGGGAAATACCTTTAACTGGAAGCGCAGAACAAACAGCAATGGGGAAAATACCAGAAATCAGTTCTGATTGTAACTGCACCAAGTGTACAGGCCGGGGGGCATAACTCATTTCCAGTCCTTGCAGAACAACACTGTAGCCACAAGATGACAACTTGGAAAATGGTAAGGAATCTGTTAAGATAACAGATTGGGAGGCACCAGTGTCTCGCAAAATACGAACTGGATGTGGATCTGCAAGTTTTCCTGGTAATGAAACATATCCAGTCAGCAAAAAAGGTTCATAACATGGATCGGGACTATAGCTAAGTTCAGCCTTTCCTAGGGTATGAGACTGGCTCTTATTAACCCCACACCTTTAGGTTTGGTTTGTGTGTTCTGTTCTTTTCGTTTCAAGGCTAAACAATTAGCAATGAGATGACCTGTTTTGTGACAATAGAAACACTCCTTGTCATTCTTTTGAGGAGTTGATTTGGGTTGCTCAACAGCTGACTTTATAGACACACTTTTATTGAGCACGGACTGAAAGGTAGACTTATGTGTAAGCACATACTCATCAGCTAACACAGCAGCAGAAGACAATGAGTTTACCTTTTGCTCATTCAAGTGAACAACAACACGTTCAGGTAGACAATTTTTGAACTCTTCCAATAGAACAAGTTCTCTCAGAGTATCAAAATTTGTCACCTTACTTGAAGCACACCAACGGTCAAAGAGACTTCCCTTTTCTCTGGCGAACTCTACATAGGTCTGAGAGGGGCTTTTCTTAAAAGACCTAAACTTTTGCCGGTAAGCCTCAGGAACAAGCTCATAAGCTTTCAAAATGGCAGCTTTAACCACATCATACTTTTGGGTGTCTGAAAGAGGAAGGGCGGCTACAACCTCTTGAGCTTTACCATAGATTTTGCACTGTAGAAGCAAAGACCAAACGTCAGGTGGCCACTGTAAAGCCTGTGCTATTCGCTCAAAAGCAGAGAAGTAAGAATCAATCTCTGTCTCTCGAAACTCAGGTACTAAAGAGACATACTTGGTAACAGCAAAGGGTCTAATAGAAGAGGGCCCCCTAGAACTACTAGTAGGGCTCTCACTGGTTGTTTGAACAGGAAATCTGGCCTTATACTCAAGCTCTAGCTGTCGAAGCTTTATAGCTTTTTCAGCCTCAATTTCCAACCGTTTAACTTCAAGCTGATATTGCCTGAGCTGTGCTTTCTCCTCAGCCTCAGCCTCAACTTGCAATCTGGCGAGACGAACCTTCAGGCGAGCATCAACTTTGGACCCAACAGATCCAGAGGAAGCCGAGAGGGGATCAAACCTAGGAAGTGTGACAGGAGTCTGAATCCCACCAACCACCTTCAGATCCTGCTCTGGTGTTAGCTCCTGAGGCCTCTCTGCAAGGTTTGAGGGGCCAGCAGATTCCATCTCTGCAGCAGGCACAGCAACAGTTGGTAGAGCAGATGAGATTGGAATCTGTGAAGGCAAAGATAACACATTCAACTCAACCAGTTTATTCACAACTAGATCCCTTAATTCCTTCTTCAGCAGTTGCTTGGAATAGGAAATGGAAAAATAACTTGCAATCTCAGCTAACTCAGCTTTACGACAAGATGCAAGTTTTTCATGAGAAGGCTGTTCCAAGAACTGGTCAATATTAAACTGAGCCATCTCTGAACTAACAACACAAACTTTACAGCAGCACCTCCAGGCAGCAAAGACAAACAAATTTCCCTAAACTGTAGCCACGGGATTGTATTAAATAGATCCCGGACGAGCCCCCATTTAATGTTACGACCCGGCTCGGCTAGGGAAAAGGGAAGCAACATTAAAGAACCTAGATGGTAAGGTTTAACAGTTTAGAGGTTTATTGTTTGGGTTCAACAAAAATAAAGGGGGTAAAATTAACAATAGTCAGAATGTAGAGACTAACAAAAGGATACTAAACAAAACAAGGCCCCAAAACAATCAGGTGTAAGTCAAAGACTTTAACCAAACAAAATAGACTTTCAGAACAGGGTACACGAAGACAACCTACAAATCTCTTACAGAGATCCAAAGATCCCACACGGGGACAAAGTGAGTGGCACAAGCTATCCAAGCTAACAAAGGTTGTCAGAGCTAACAAAACAAGGTTACAGCAGTCAAAAAAAAAAAACCCCTAACAAAGTGGCAAGCTGTTTCAACAAAGAAAACAGCCGCGCCTTCTCCCAGGATGTCCTTGGTTCTTAAAGGGAGGCCTCAACAGTGATTGGTGGAGCCGGCAATTGATGACCCAATCACGGTAGGCCTCAGGATGTGACACAGGACAAGCAGGGCAGCACCCACTTCCAGGTGGAGTCAGTCTGATTAGCCACTGAAAAACAACAAACACAGAAAAGAAAAGGCCACTGGCCGTAACAACACCTAATAGGCTGAAATTGAGTGTAGTGCTGAAAATTCATATATTGTCACTTTTTCACTTCTCTCGCTGAGAAAACGCTTTTTTTTTCTCTTACATTCAAAACTCATGAAACCCAAAATTTAGACTTGGTTCCAGCTTCAAACCACCAGAACTACTGCATCTCGGCATTTCTATGCTGTTCCACAGCTAATAAGGCTGAAAATTGAGTGTAGTGCTGAAAATTCATATATTGTCACTTTTCACTTCTCTCGCTGAGAAAACGCTTTTTTTTTCTCTTACATTCAAAACTCATGAAACCCAAAATTTAGACTTTGTTCCAGCTTCAAACCACCAGAACTACTGCATCTCGGCATTTCTATGCTGTTCCACAGCTAATAAGGCTGAAAATTGAGTGTAGTGCTGAAAATTCATATATTGTCACTTTTTTCACTTCTCTCGCTGAGAAAACGCTTTTTTGGTCTCTTACATTCAAAACACATGAAACTCAAAATTTAGACTTGGTTCCAGCTTCAAACCACCAGAACTACTGCATCTCGGCATTTCTATGCTGTTCCACGGCTAATAAGGCTGAAAATTGAGTGTAGTGCTGAAATTTCATATATTGTCACTTTTTCACTTCTCTCGCTGAGAAAACGCTTTTTTGGTCTCTAACATTCAAAACTCATGAAACTCAAAATTTAGACTTGGTTCCAGCTTCAAACCACCAGAACTACTGCATCTCAGCATTTCCATGCTGTTCCAGAGCTAATAAAGCTGAAAATTGAGTGTAGTGCTGAAATTTCATATATTGTCACTTTTTCACTTCTCTCGCTGAGAAAACGCTTTTTTGGTCTCTTACATTCAAAACTCATGAAACTCAAAATTTAGACTTGGTTCCAGCTTCAAACCACCAGAACTACTGCATCTCAGCATTTCTATGCTGTTCCACAGCTAATAACGCTGAAAATTGAGTGTAGTGCTGAAATTTCATATATTGTCACTTTTTCACTTCTCTCGCTGAGAAAACGCTTTTTTGGTCTCTTACATTCAAAACTCATGAAACCCAAAATTTAGACTTGGTTCCAGCTTCAAACCACCAGAACTACTGCATCTCGGCATTTCTATGCTGTTCCACAGCTAATAAGGCTGAAAATTGAGTGTAGTGCTTGAAAATTCATATATTGTCACTTTTTCACTTCTCTCGCTGAGAAAACGCTTTTTTGGTCTCTTACATTCAAAAACTCATGAAACTCAAAATTTAGACTTGGTTCCAGCTTCAAACCACCAGAACTACTGCATCTCGGCATTTCTATGCTGTTCCACAGCTAATAAGGCTGAAAATTGAGTCTAGTGTTGAAAATTCATATATTGTCACTTTTTCACGTCTCTCGCTGAGAAAACGCTTTTTTGGTCTCTTACATTCAAAACTCATGAAACCCAAAATTTAGACTTGGTTCCAGCTTCAAACCACCAGAACTACTGCATCTCGGGCATTTCTATGCTGTTCCACAGCTAATAAGGCTGAAAATTGAGTGTAGTGCTGAAAATTCATGTATTGTCACTTTTTCACTTCTTTCGCGAGAAAACGCTTTTTTGGTCTCTTACATTCAAAACTCATGAAACTCAAAATTTAGACTTGGTTCCAGCTTCAAACCACCAGAACTACTGCATCTCGGCATTTCTATGCTGTTCCACAGCTAATAAGGCTGAAAATTGAGTGTAGTGCTGAAAATTCATGTATTGTCACTTTTTCACTTCTCTCGCTGAGAAAACGCTTTTTTGGTCTCTTACATTCAAAACTCATGAAACTCAAAATTTAGACTTGGTTCCAGCTTCAAACCACCAGAACTACTGCATCTCGGCATTTCTATGCTGTTCCACAGCTAATAAGGCTGAAAATTGAGTGTAGTGCTGAAAATTCATGTATTGTCACTTTTTCACTTCTCTCGCTGAGAAAACGCTTTTTTGGTCTCTTACATTCAAAACTCATGAAACCTCAAAATTTAGACTTGGTTCCAGCTTCAAACCACCAGAACTACTGCATCTCGGCATTTCTATGCTGTTCCACAGCTGTTACGACCCGGCTCGGGAAAAGGGAAGCAACATTAAAGAAACCTAGATGGTAAGGTTTAACAGTTTAGAGGTTTATTGTTTGGGTTCAACAAAAATAAAGGGGGTAAAATTAACAATAGTCAGATTGTAGAGACTAACAAAGGATACTCAACAAAACAAGGCCCCAAAACAATCAGGTGTAAGTCAAAGACTTTAACCAAACAAAATAGACTTTCAGAACAGGGTACACGAAGACAACCTACAAATCTCTTACAGAGATCCAAAGATCCCACACGGGGACAAAGTGAGTGGCACAAGCTATCCACGCTAACAAAGGTTGTCAGAGCTAACAAAACAAGGTTACAGCAGTCAACCAAAAAAACCCCTAACAAAGTGGCAAGCTGTTTTCAACAAAGAAACAGCCGCGCCTTCTCCCAGGATGTCCTTGGTTCTTAAAGGGAGGCCTCAACAGTGATTGGTGGAGCCGGCAATTGATGACCCAATCACGGTAGGCCTCAGGATGTGACACAGGACAAGCAGGGCAGCACCCACTTCCAGGTGGAGTCAGTCTGATTAGCCACTGAAAAAACAACAAACAGAAAAGAAAAGGCCACTGGCCGTAACACCTCCCCCCTTAAAATCCTAAACCAAAGTGTTTGGAAGGAACATTCCCAACCGAAGGTAACTATACAAGCTACACTCTAGATAAAGCATCTGCTAAGAAGTTATCTGCACCTTTCTTATGTTTGATTTCAAGATTGTAATCCTGTACCAATAAAGCCCACCGCATGAGTCTCTGGTTGTGGTTGTACATGCGAGAAAGGAAAACAAGGGGGTTGTGGTCGGTGTACACTATGATTGGCACAGGACTAGGCCCTAGGTAAACCTCAGAGTGTTGAAGTGCAAGTAGCAAGGCCAGAGTTTCTTTCTCGATGATGGAGTAATTGAGTTGGCTGGGTGTAAACTTACGGGAAAAACAACAGACGGGATGATCAGCTCCGTCCCCACCTTCCTGTAACAGTACAGCACCAGCTCCAACAGCACTAGCATCCACTTCAAGTTTGAAAACCTTTGACCATCCTCTATAGCAGAGTCAGACCAATTCCTTACAATCAATGCTGAGGAGCAAGTTGAAGGTAAGGATTGACCTGTTTGAAGGTCAGGATTACCGTTTGGGTCTCGAGAACAGTACGGTTTCAACATATTTATGTGACAGACCCGAGATTTCCTCCTTCTTTCCGGAGTGCAGATACATAATCTGTCTCACTCAAACCTTTCCTGAACCACATAAGGTCCTGAAAACTTGGCAGAAAGGGTAAGAACCAGGAAACAGGTAGTAATGCTAGAACTTTTTCCCCCTTAGCAAAAGAACGGGACCGAGCAGACTGGTCATAATGCTTTTTCATTGACCTTTGAGGACTCACCTAGTGTTTTCTTTCGCAATAGCACAAGACTGATGCAGTCTTCTCTGAATTTGACAGACATAATCCAGAATGTTTTCCTGGGGAGAAACATTTATCTCTAAGAGTTTCTCTTTGAGAATTTTCAGAGGGCTACGGAGTGTATGGCCAAACACCAATTCAGCGGGGCTGAATCTTAGAGACTCTTGAATAGACTCCCCGAGCGGCAAACAGAACAAAAGGTATGCCTTCGTCCCAGTAGTCTTTTTCTGTTTCTGTACAATATTTTCGTAGCATAGACTTTAACGTCTGGTGCCAACGCTCTAAAGCTCCTTGAGACTCAGGATGATAAGCGCTGGAGACTGTATGCTGTATGTTCAGTTCTTTAGGACTTGCTTAAAAAGTTTAGACTGAAAATTTGTTGCCTTGATCAGTTTGAATTATTCTAGGAAGGCCAAAGGTGGAAAAAACTTTGTCATCACTTTTACTACTGAGCTGGAGGTAATCTTACGCAATGGGATTGCTTCTGGGTAACGAGTTGAGGCCACATTAAGGTGAGCAGAAACTGATTGCCAGATTTTGTGCGAGGAAGAGGTCCAACGCAGTCATGATGATTCGCTCAAAAGGTTCTCCAACCACGGTATAGGATGGAGAGGAGCAGGAGGGATAACTTGGTTGGGCTTACCAGTTACCTGACAGGTATGACAGCTGCGACAATACTGGCATACATCTGTTTTTTTAATCCGGGCCAGTAAAACTGTTTCAGAACATTCTGGTAAGTCTTAGTTACTCCCAAATGTCCTGACCAGCTTCCTTCATGTGCCAAGGCCAAAATGTGTTTGCGGTAATCTGATGGAATCACAATTTGGTGTACCACATTCCAGTCAGCATCAGGGAGGACAACAGGGGCACCATTTTCTCATCAATACTCCATCATTACATAAAATGCTACTGGTTCAACTCTAGCTTTGTCAGCACTTACAACACTTGAGAAACACCTTGTAAGGGTTGGATCCACCTTCTGAGCTGCACCAAAGCTGTGATCGGGAGATGGGAGAAGAACCAAAATCAGCTTGTCGCACATCTGGTTTTTGCTGCGGAACTGCAGGCAACTGTGTCGTAGCCGGTAGTTTCTTTCTCCTCTGAAAAGATTGACATAAGCACACTGTCAGACAAGTCTGTATTTTCCTCTGAAATTCCCTTCAATTTTTGAGCCCTGGTGAGCACACAGGAAGTAGAAACAGTAGTCTGTGTTGCGTCTTCCTCCTTAGGAAGAGAGCAGGGGACATCTAATACTTCTAGGGATGGTGTTACTTTACCACCTGCAATATCATTACCAAGTAAAAGGGAAATACCTTTAACTGGAGCGCAGCAGAACAAAACAGCAATGGGGAAAATACCAGAAATCAGTTCTGATTGTAACTGCACCAAGTGTACAGGCCGGGGGGCATAACTCATTTCCAGTCCTTGCAGAAAAACACTGTAGCCACAAGATGACAACTTGGAAAATGGTAAGGAATCTGTTAAGATAACAGATTGGGAGGCACCAGTGTCTCGCAAAATACGAACTGGATGTGGATCTGCAAGTTTTCCTGGTAATGAAACATATCCAGTCAGCAAAAAAGGTTCATAACATGGATCGGGACTATAGCTAAGTTCAGCCTTTCCTAGGGTATGAGACTGGCTCTTATTAACCCCACACCTTTAGGTTTGGTGTTGTGTTCTGTTCTTTCGTTTCAAGGCTAAAATTAGCAATGAGATGACCTGTTTTGTGACAATAGAAACATCCTTGTCATTCTTTGAGGAGTTGATTTGGGTTGCTCAACAGCTGACTTTATAGACACACTTTTATTGAGCACGGACTGAAAGGTAGACTTATGTGTAAGCACATACTCATAGCTAACACAGCAGCAGAAGACAATGAGTTTACCTTTTGCTCATTCAAGTGAACACAACACGTTCAGGTAGACAATTTTTGAACTCTTCCAATAGAACAAGTTCTCTCAGTATCAAAATTTGTCACCTTACTTGAGCACACCAACGGTCAAAGAGACTTCCCTTTTCTCTGGCGAACTCTACATAGGTCTGAGAGGGGCTTTTCTTAAAAGACCTAAACTTTTGCCGGTAAGCTCAGGAACAAGCTCATAAGCTTTCAAAATGGCAGCTTTAACCACATCATACTTTTGGGTGTCTGAAGAGAGGAGGGCGGCTACAACCTCTTGAGCTTTACCATAGATTTTGCACTGTAGAAGCAAAGACCAAACGTCAGGTGGCCACTGTAAAGCCTGTGCTATTCGCTCAAAAGCAGAGAAGTAAGAATCAATCTCTGTCTCTCGCAACTCAGGTACTAAAGAGACATACTTGGTAACAGCAAAGGGTCTAATAGAAGAGGGCCCCCTAGAACACTAGTAGGGCTCTCACTGGTTGTTTGAACAGGAAATCTGGCCTTATACTCAAGCTCTAGCTGTCGAAGCTTTATAGCTTTTTCAGCCTCAATTTCCAACCGTTTAACTTCAAGCTGATATTGCCTGAGCTGTGCTTTCTCCTCAGCCTCA
>NC_040250.1:20883110-20934710 GCF_001444195.1 Xiphophorus couchianus | reverse complement strand
GCAGTAGTTCTGGTGGTTTGAAGCTGGAACCACGTCTAAATTTTGAGTTTCATGAGTTTTGAATGTTAGAGACCAAAAAAGCGTTTTCTCAGTGAGAGAAGTGAAAAAGTGACAATATATGAATTTTCAGCACTACACTCAATTTTCAGCCTTATTAGCTGTGGAACAGCATAGAAATGCCGAGATGCAGTAGTTCTGGTGGTTTGAAGCTGGAACCAAGTCTAAATTTTGGGTTTCATGAGTTTTGAATGTAAGAGACCAAAAAAGCGTTTTCTCAGCGAGAGAAGTGAAAAAGTGACAATATATGAATTTTCAGCACTACACTCAATTTTCAGCCTTATTAGCTGTGGAACAGCATAGAAATGCCGAGATGCAGCAGTTCTGGTGGTTTGAAGCTGGAACCAAGTCTAAATTTTGGGTTTCATGAGTTTTGAATGTAAGAGACCAAAAAAGCGTTTTCTCAGTGAGAGAAGTGAAAAAGTGACAATACATGAATTTTCAGCACTACACTCAATTTCCAGCCTTATTAGCTGTGGAACAACATAGAAATGCAGAGATGCAGTAGTTTTGCTGGTTTGAAGCTGGAACCAAGTCTAAATTTTGAGTTTCATGAGTTTTGAATGTAAGAGACCAAAAAAGCGTTTTCTCAGCGAGAGAAGTGAAAAAGTGACAATATATGAATTTTCAGCACTACACTCAATTTTCAGCCTTATTAGCCGTGGAACAGCATAGAAATGCCGAGATGCAGTAGTTCTGGTGGTTTGAAGCTGGAACCAAGTCTAAATTTTGAGTTTCATGTGGTTTGAATGTAAGAGACCAAAAAAGCGTTTTCTCAGCGAGAGAAGTGAAAAAGTGACAATATATGAATTTTCAGCACTACACTCAATTTTCAGCCTTATTAGCTGTGGAACAGCATAGAAATGCCGAGATGCAGTAGTTCTGGTGGTTTGAAGCTGGAACAAAGTCTAAATTTTGGGTTTCATGAGTTTTGAATGTAAGAGAAAAAAAAGCGTTTTCTCAGCGAGAGAAGTGAAAAAGTGACAATATATGAATTTTCAGCACTACACTCAATTTTCAGCCTTATTAGCTGTGGAACAGCATAGAAATGCCGAGATGCAGTAGTTCTGGTGGTTTGAAGCTGGAACCAAGTCTAAATTTTGGGTTTCATGAGTTTTGAATGTAAGAGAAAAAAAAAGCGTTTTCTCAGCGAGAGAAGTGAAAAAGTGACAATATATGAATTTTCAGCACTACACTCAATTTTCAGCCTTATTAGGTGTTGTTACGGCCAGTGGCCTTTTCTTTTCTGTGTTTGTTGTTTTTCAGTGGCTAATCAGACTGACTCCACCTGGAAGTGGGTGCTGCCCTGCTTGTCCTGTGTCACATCCTGAGGCCTACCGTGATTGGGTCATCAATTGCCGGCTCCACCAATCACTGTTGAGGCCTCCCTTTAAGAACCAAGGACATCCTGGGAGAAGGCGCGGCTGTTTCTTTGTTGAAACAGCTTGCCACTTTGTTAGGGGTTTTTTTTGACTGCTGCTGTAACCTTGTTTTGTTAGCTCTGACAACCTTTGTTAGCTTGGATAGCTTGTGCCACTCACTTTGTCCCCGTGTGGGATCTTTGGATCTCTGTAAGAGATTTGTAGGTTGTCTTCGTGTACCCTGTTCTGAAAGTCTATTTTGTTTGGTTAAGTCTTTGACTTACACTGATTGTTTTGGGGCCTTGTTTTGTTTAGTATCCTTTTGTTAGTCTCTACATTTGACTATTGTTAATTTTACCCCCTTTATTTTTGTTGAACCCAAACAATAAACCTCTAAACTGTTAAACCTTACCATCTAGGTTTCTTTAATGTTGCTTCCCTTTTCCCTAGCCGAGCCGGGTCGTAACATTAAATGGGGGCTCGTCCGGGATCTAATTAATACAATCCCGTGGCTACAGTTTAGGGAAAGTTTGTTTGTCTTTGCTGCCTGGAGGTGCTGCTGTAAGTTTGTGTTGTTAGTTCAGAGATGGCTCAGTTTAATATTGACCAGTTCTTGGAACAGCCTTCTCATGAAAAACTTGCATCTTGTCGTAAAGCTGAGTTAGCTGAGATTGCAAGTTATTTTTCCATTTCCTATTCCAAGCAACTGCTGAAGAAGGAATTAAGGGATCTAGTTGTGAATAAACTGGTTGAGTTGAATGTGTTATCTTTGCCTTCACAGATTCCAATCTCATCTGCTCTACCAACTGTTGCTGTGCCTGCTGCAGAGATGGAATCTGCTGGCCCCTCAAACCTTGCAGAGAGGCCTCAGGAGCTAACACCAGAGCAGGATCTGAAGGTGGTTGGTGGGATTCAGACTCCTGTCACACTTCCTAGGTTTGATCCCCTCTCGGCTTCCTCTGGATCTGTTGGGTCCAAAGTTGATGCTCGCCTGAAGGTTCGTCTCGCCAGATTGCAAGTTGAGGCTGAGGCTGAGGAGAAAGCACAGCTCAGGCAATATCAGCTTGAAGTTAAACGGTTGGAAATTGAGGCTGAAAAAGCTATAAAGCTTCGACAGCTAGAGCTTGAGTATAAGGCCAGATTTCCTGTTCAAACAACCAGTGAGAGCCCTACTAGTAGTTCTAGGGGGCCCTCTTCTATTAGACCCTTTGATGTTACCAAGTATGTCTCTTTAGTACCTGAGTTTCGAGAGACAGAGATTGATTCTTACTTCTCTGCTTTTGAGCGAATAGCACAGGCTTTACAGTGGCCACCTGACGTTTGGTCTTTGCTTCTACAGTGCAAAATCTATGGTAAAGCTCAAGAGGTTGTAGCCGCCCTTCCTCTTTCAGACACCCAAAAGTATGATGTGGTTAAAGCTGCCATTTTGAAAGCTTATGAGCTTGTTCCTGAGGCTTACCGGCAAAAGTTTAGGTCTTTTAAGAAAAGCCCCTCTCAGACCTATGTAGAGTTCGCCAGAGAAAAGGGAAGTCTCTTTGACCGTTGGTGTGCTTCAAGTAAGGTGACAAATTTTGATACTCTGAGAGAACTTGTTCTATTGGAAGAGTTCAAAAATTGTCTGCCTGAACGTGTTGTTGTTCACTTGAATGAGCAAAAGGTAAACTCATTGTCTTCTGCTGCTGTGTTAGCTGATGAGTATGTGCTTACACATAAGTCTACCTTTCAGTCCGTGCTCAATAAAAGTGTGTCTATAAAGTCAGCTGTTGAGCAACCCAAATCAACTCCTCAAAAGAATGACAAGGAGTGTTTCTATTGTCACAAAACAGGTCATCTCATTGCTAATTGTTTAGCCTTGAAACGAAAAGAACAGAACACAAACCAAACCTAAAGGTGTGGGGTTAATAAAGAGCCAGTCTCATACCCTAGGACAGGCTGAACTTAGCTATAGTCCCGATCCATGTTATGAACCTTTTTTGCTGACTGGATATGTTTCATTACCAGGAAAACTTGCAGATCCACATCCAGTTCGTATTTTGCGAGACACTGGTGCCTCCCAATCTGTTATCTTAACAGATTCCTTACCATTTTCCAAGTTGTCATCTTGTGGCTACAGTGTTGTTCTGCAAGGACTGGAAATGAGTTATGCCCCCCGGCCTGTACACTTGGTGCAGTTACAATCAGAACTGATTTCTGGTATTTTCCCCATTGCTGTTTGTTCTGCGCTTCCAGTTAAAGGTATTTCCCTTTTACTTGGTAATGATATTGCAGGTGGTAAAGTAACACCATCCCTAGAAGTATTAGATGTCCCCTGCTCTCTTCCTAAGGAGGAAGACGCAACACAGACTACTGTTTCTACTTCCTGTGTGCTCACCAGGGCTCAAAAATTGAAGGGAGTTTCAGAGGAAAATACAGACTTGTCTGACAGTGTGCTTATGTCAATTTTTCAGAGGAGAAAGAACTACCGGCTACGACACAGTTGCCTGCAGTTCCGCAGCAAAAACCAGATGTGCGACAAACTGATTTTGGTTCTTCTCCCATCTCCCGATCACAGCTTGTGCAGCTCAGAAGGTGGATCCAACCCTTACAAGGTGTTCTCAAGTGTTGTAAGTGCTGACAAAGCTAGAGTTGAACCAGTAGCATTTTATGTAAATGATGGAGTATTGATGAGAAAATGGTGCCCTGTTGTCCTCCCTGATGCTGACTGGAATGTGGTACACCAAATTGTGATTCCATCAGGTTACCGCAAACACATTTTGGCCTTGGCACATGAAGGAAGCTGGTCAGGACATTTGGGAGTAACAAAACTTACAGAATGTTCTGAAACAGTTTTACTGGCCCGGATTAAAAACAGATGTATGCCAGTATTGTCGCAGCTGTCATACCTGTCAGGTAACTGGTAAGCCCAACCAAGTTATCCCTCCTGCTCCTCTCCATCCTATACCCGTGGTTGGAGAACCTTTTGAGCGAATCATCATGGACTGCGTTGGACCTCTTCCTCGCACAAAATCTGGCAATCAGTTTCTGCTCACCTTAATGTGTGCCTCAACTCGTTACCCAGAAGCAATCCCATTGCGTAAGATTACCTCCAGCTCAGTAGTAAAAGCGATGACAAAGTTTTTTCCACCTTTGGCCTTCCTAGAATAATTCAAACTGATCAAGGCACAAATTTTCAGTCTAAACTTTTTAAGCAAGTCCTAAAAGAACTGAACATACAGCATACAGTCTCCAGCGCTTATCATCCTGAGTCTCAAGGAGCTTTAGAGCGTTGGCACCAGACGTTAAAGTCTATGCTACGAAAATATTGTACAGAAACAGAAAAGACTGGGAAAGGCATACCTTTTGTTTGTTTGCCGCTCGGGAGTCTATTCAAGAGTCTCTAAGATTCAGCCCTGCTGAGTTGGTGTTTGGCCATACACTCCGTAGCCCTCTGAAAATTCTCAAAGAGAAACTCTTAGAGATAAATGTTTCTCCCCAGGAAAACATTCTGGATTATGTCTCCAAATTCAGAGAAAGACTGCATCAGTCTTGTGCTATTGCGAAAGAAACACTAGGTGAGTCTCAAAGGTCAATGAAAAAGCATTATGACCAGTCTGCTCGGTCCCGTTCTTTTGCAAGGGGAAAAAGTTCTAGCTTACTACCTGTTCCTGGTTCTACCCTTTTTGCCAAGTTTTCAGGACCTTATGTGGTTCAGGAAAGGTTGAGTGAGACAGATTATGTAATCTGCACTCCGGAAAGAAGGAGGAAATCTCGGGTCTGTCACATAAATATGTTGAAACCGTACTGTTCTCGAGACCCAAACGGTAATCCTGACCTTCAAACAGGTCAATCCTTACCTTCAACTTGCTCCTCAGCATTGATTGTAAGGAATTGGTCTGACTCTGCTATAGAGGATGGTCAAAGGTTTTCAAACTTGAAGTGGATGCTAGTGCTGTTGGAGCTGGTGCTGTACTGTTACAGGAAGGTGGGGACGGAGCTGATCATCCCGTCTGTTGTTTTTCCCGTAAGTTTACACCCAGCCAACTCAATTACTCCATCATCGAGAAAGAAACTCTGGCCTTGCTACTTGCACTTCAACACTCTGAGGTTTACCTAGGGCTAGTCCTGTGCCAATCATAGTGTACACCGACCACAACCCCCTTGTTTTCCTTTCTCGCATGTACAACCACAACCAGAGACTCATGCGGTGGGCTTTATTGGTACAGGATTACAATCTTGAAATCAAACATAAGAAAGGTGCAGATAACTTCTTAGCAGATGCTTTATCTAGAGTGTAGCTTGTATAGTTACCTTCGGTTGGGAATGTTCCTTCCAAACACTTTGGTTAGGATTTTAAGGGGGGAGGTGTTACGGCCAGTGGCCTTTTCTTTCTGTTTGTTGTTTTTCAGTGGCTAATCAGACTGACTCCACCTGGAAGTGGGTGCTGCCCTGCTTGTCCTGTTCACATCCTGAGGCCTACCGTGATTGGGTCATCAATTGCCGGCTCCACCAATCACTGTTGAGGCCTCCCTTTAAGAACCAAGGACATCCTGGGAGAAGGCGCGCTGTTTCTTTGTTGAAACAGCTTGCCACTTTGTTAGGGGTTTTTTGGGTTGACTGCTGTAACCTTGTTTTGTTAGCTCTGACAACCTTTGTTAGCTGGATAGCTTGTGCCACTCACTTTGTCCCCGTGTGGGATCTTTGGATCTCTGTAAGAGATTTGTAGGTTGTCTTCGTGTACCCTGTTCTGAAAGTCTATTTTGTTTGGTTAAAGTCTTTGACTTACACTGATTGTTTTGGGGCCTTGTTTTGTTGAGTATCCTTTTGTTAGTCTCTACATCTGACTATTGTTAATTTTAACCCCTTTATTTTTGTTGAACCCAAAAATAAACCTCTAAACTGTTAAACCTTACCATCTAGGTTTCTTTAATGTTGCTTCCCTTTTCCCGAGCCGGGTCGTAACAGCTGTGGAACAGCATAGAAATGCCGAGATGCAGTAGTTCTGGTGGTTTGAAGCTGGAACCAAGTCTAAATTTTGAGTTTCATGAGTTTTGAATGTAAGAGACCAAAAAAGCGTTTTCTCAGCGAGAGAAGTGAAAAAGTGACAATACATGAATTTTCAGCACTACACTCAATTTTCAGCCTTATTAGCTGTGGAACAGCATAGAAATGCCGAGATGCAGTAGTTCTGGTGGTTTGAAGCTGGAACCAAGTCTAAATTTTGAGTTTCATGAGTTTTGAATGTAAGAGACCAAAAAAGCGTTTTCTCAGCGAGAGAAGTGAAAAAGTGACAATACATGAATTTTCAGCACTACAACTCAATTTTCAGCCTTATTAGCTGTGGAACAGCATAGAAATGCCGAGATGAAGGAGTTCTGGTGGTTTGAAGCTGGAACCAAGTCTAAATTTTGAGTTTCATGAGTTTTTGAATGTAAGAGACCAAAAAAGCGTTTTCTCAACGAGAGAAGTGAAAAAGTGACAATACATGAATTTCAGCACTACACTCAATTTTCAGCCTTATTAGCTGTGGAACAGCATAGAAATGCCGAGATGCAGTAGTTCTGGTGGTTTTGAAGCTGGAACCAAGTCTAAATTTGAGTTTCATGAGTTTTGAATGTAAGAGACCAAAAAGCGTTTTCTCAGCGAGAGAAGTGAAAAAGTGACAATACATGAATTTTCAGCACTACACTCAATTTTCAGCCTTATTAGCTGTGGAACAGCATAGAAATGCGAGATGCAGTAGTTCTGGTGGTTTGAGCTGGAACCAAGTCTAAATTTTGAGTTCATGAGTTTTGAATGTAAGAGACCAAAAAAGCGTTTTCTCAGCGAGAGAAGTGAAAAAGTGACAATATATGAATTTTCAACACTAACTCAATCAGCCTTATTAGCTGTGGAACAAAGCATAGAAATGCCGAGATGCAGTAGTTCTGGTGGTTTGAAGCTGGAACCAAGTCTAAATTTTGAGTTTCATGAGTTTTGAATGTAAGAGACCAAAAAAGCGTTTCTCAGCGAGAGAAGTGAAAAAAGTGACAATATGAATTTTCAGCACTACACTCAATTTCAGCCTTATTAGCTGTGGAACAGCATAGAAATGCCGAGATGCAGTAGTTCTGGTGGTTTGAAGCTGGAACCAAGTCTAAATTTGAGTTTCATGAGTTTTGAATGTAAGAGACCAAAAAAGCGTTTTCTCAGCGAGAGAAGTGAAAAAGTGACAATACATGAATTTTCAGCACTACACTCATTTTCAGCCTTATTAGCTGTGGAACAGCATAGAAATCCGAGATGCAGTAGTTCTGGTGGTTTGAAGCTGGAACCAAGTCTAAATTTTGAGTTTCATGAGTTTTGAATGTAAGAGACCAAAAAAGCGATTTCTCAGCGAGAGAAGTGAAAAAGTGACAACTATGAATTTTCAGCACTACACTCAATTTTCAGCCTTATTAGCTGTGGAACAGCATAGAAATGCCGAGATGCAGTAGTTCTGGTGGTTGAAGCTGGAACCAAGTCTAAATTTGAGTTTCATGAGTTTTGAATGTAAGAGACCAAAAAAAGCGTTTTTCTCAGCGAGAGAAGTGAAAAAGTGACAATACATGAATTTTCAGCACTACACTCAATTTTCCAGCCTTATTAGCTGTGGAACAGCATAGAAATGCCGAGATGCAGTAGTTCTGGTGGTTTGAAGCTGGAACCAAGTCTAAATTTTGAGTTTCATGAGTTTTTGAATGTAAGAGACCAAAAAGCATTTTCTCAGCGAGAGAAGTGAAAAAGTGACAATACATGAATTTTCAGCACTACACTCAATTTTCAGCCTTATTAGCTGTGGAACAGCATAGAAATGCCGAGATGCAGTAGTTCTGGTGGTTTGAAGCTGGAACCAAGTCTAAATTTTGAGTTTCATGAGTTTTGAATGTAAGAGACCAAAAAAGCGTTTTCTCAGCGAGAGAAGTGAAAAAGTGACAATACATGAATTTTCAGCACTACACTCAATTTTCAGCCTTATTAGCTGTGGAACAGCATAGAAATGCCGAGATGCAGTAGTTCTGGTGGTTTGAAGCTGGAACCAAGTCTAAATTTTGAGTTTCATGAGTTTTGAATGTAAGAGACCAAAAAAGCGTTTTCTCAGCGAGAGAAGTGAAAAGTGACAATACATGAATTTTCAGCACTACACTCAATTTTCAGGCCTTATTAGCTGTGGAACAGCATAGAAATGCCGAGATGCAGTAGTTCTGGTGGTTTGAAGCTGGAACCAAGTCTAAATTTTGAGTTTCATGAGTTTTGAATGTAAGAGACCAAAAAAGCGTTTTCTCAGCGAGAGAAGTGAAAAAGTGACAATACATGAATTTTCAGCACTACACTCAATTTTCAGCCTTATTAGCTGTGGAACAGCATAGAAATGCCGAGATGCAGTAGTTCTGGTGGTTTGAAGCTGGAACCAAGTCTAAATTTTGAGTTTCATGAGTTTTGAATGTAAGAGACCAAAAAAGCGTTTTCTCAGCGAGAGAAGTGAAAAAGTGACAATACATGAATTTTCAGCACTACACTCAATTTTCAGCCTTATTAGCTGTGGAACAGCATAGAAATGCCGAGATGCAGTAGTTCTGGTGGTTTGAAGCTGGAACCAAGTCTAAATTTGAGTTTCATGAGTTTTGAATGTAAGAGACCAAAAAAGCGTTTTCTCAGCGAGAGAAGTGAAAAAAGTGACAATACATGAATTTTCAGCACTACACTCAATTTTCAGCCTATTAGCTGTGGAACAGCATAGAAATGCCGAGATGCAGTAGTTCTGGTGGTTTGAAGCTGGAACCAAGTCTAAATTTTGAGTTTCATGAGTTTTTGAATGTAAGAGACCAATAAAGCGTTTTCTCAGCGAGAGAAGTGAAAAAGTGACAATACTAGGAATTTTCAGCACTACACTCAATTTTCAGCCTTATTAGCTGTGGAACAGCATAGAAATGCCGAGATGCAGTAGTTCTGGTGGTTTGAAGCTGGAACCAAGTCTAAATTTTGAGTTTCATGAGTTTTGAATGTAAGAGACCAAAAAGCATTTTCTCAGCGAGAGAAGTGAAAAAGTGACAATATCTGAAATTTCAGCACTACACTCAATTTTCAGCCTTATTAGCTGTGGAACAGCATAGAAATGCCGAGATGCAGTAGTTCTGGTGGTTTGAAGCTGGAACCAAGTCTAAATTTTGAGTTTCATGAGTTTTGAATGTAAGAGACCAAAAAAGCGTTTTCTCAGCGAGAGAAGTGAAAAGTGACAATACATGAATTTTCAGCACTACACTCAATTTTCAGCCTTATTAGCTGTGGAACAGCATAGAAATGCCGAGATGCAGTAGTTCTGGTGGTTTGAAGCTGGAACCAAGTCTAAATTTTGAGTTTCATGAGTTTTGAATGTAAGAGACCAAAAAAGCGTTTCTCAGCGAGAGAAGTGAAAAAGTGACAATACATGAATTTTCAGCACTACACTCAATTTTCAGGCTTATTAGCTGTGGAACAGCATAGAAATGCCGAGATACAGTAGTTCTGTTGTTTGAAGCTGGAAACAAAGTCTAAATTTTGAGTTTCATGAGTTTTGAATGTAAGAGACCAAAAAAGCATTTTCTCAGCGAGAGAAGTGAAAAAGTGACAATACTATGAATTTTCAGCACTACACTCATTTTTCAGCCTTATTAGCTGTGGAACAGCATAGAAATGCCGAGATGCAGTATTTCTGGTGGTTTGAAGCTGGAACCAAGTCTAAATTTTGAGTTTCATGAGTTTTGAATGTAAGAGACCAAAAAAGCGTTTTCTCAGCGAGAGAGAAGTGAAAAGTGACAATACATGAATTTTCAGCACTACACTCAATTTTCAGCCTTATTAGCTGTGGAACAGCATAGAAATGCCGAGATGCAGTAGTTCTGGTGGTTTGAAGCTGGAACCAAGTCTAAATTTTGAGTTTCATGAGTTTTGAATGTAAGAGACCAAAAAAGCGTTTTCTCAGCGAGAGAAGTGAAAAAGTGACAATACATGAATTTTCAGCACTACACTCAATTTTCAGGCCTTATTAGCTGTGGAACAGCATAGAAATGCCGAGATGCAGTAGTTCTGGTGGTTTGAAGCTGGAACCAAGTCTAAATTTTGAGTTTCATGAGTTTTGAATGTAAGAGACCAAAAAGCGTTTCTCAGCGAGAGAAGTGAAAAGTGACAATACATGAATTTTCAGCACTACACTCAATTTTCAGCCTTATTAGCTGTGGAACAGCATAGAAATGCCGAGAATGCAGTAGTTCTGGTGGTTTGAAGCTGGAACCAAGTCTAAATTTTGAGTTTCATGAGTTTTGAATGTAAGAGACCAAAAAAGCGTTTTCTCAGCGAGAGAAGTGAAAAAGTGACAATACATGAATTTTCAGCACTACACTCAATTTTCAGCCTTATTAGCTGTGGAACAGCATAGAAATGCCGAGATGCAGTAGTTCTGGTGGTTTGAAGCTGGAACCAAGTCTAAATTTTGAGTTTCATGAGTTTTGAATGTAAGAGACCAAAAAAGCGTTTTCTCAGCGAGAGAAGTGAAAAAGTGACAATACATGAATTTTCAGCACTACACTCAATTTTCAGCCTTATTAGCTGTGGAACAGCATAGAAATGCCGAGATGCAGTAGTTCTGGTGGTTTGAAGCTGGAACCAAGTCTAAATTTTGAGTTTCATGAGTTTTGAATGTAAGAGACCAAAAAAGCGTTTTCTCAGCGAGAGAAGTGAAAAAGTGACAATACATGAATTTTCAGCACTACACTCAATTTTCAGCCTTATTAGCTGTGGAACAGCATAGAAATGCCGAGATGCAGTAGTTCTGGTGGTTTTGAAGCTGGAACCAAGTCTAAATTTTGAGTTTCATGAGTTTTGAATGTAAGAGACCAAAAAGCGTTTTCTCAGCGAGAGAAGTGAAAAAGTGACAATACATGAATTTTCAGCACTACACTCAATTTTCAGCCTTATTAGCTGTGGAACAGCATAGAAATGCCGAGATGCAGTAGTTCTGGTGGTTTGAAGCTGGAACCAAGTCTAAATTTTGAGTTTCATGAGTTTTGAATGTAAGAGACCAAAAAAGCGTTTTCTCAGCGAGAGAAGTGAAAAAGTGACAATACATGAATTTTCAGCACTACACTCAATTTTCAGCCTTATTAGCTGTGGAACAGCATAGAAATGCCGAGATGCAGTAGTTCTGGTGGTTTGAAGCTGGAACCAAGTCTAAATTTTGAGTTTCATGAGTTTTGAATGTAAGAGACCAAAAAAGCGTTTTCTCAGCGAGAGAAGTGAAAAAGTGACAATACATGAATTTTCAGCACTACACTCAATTTTCAGCCTTATTAGCTGTGGAACAGCATAGAAATGCCGAGATGCAGTAGTTCTGGTGGTTTGAAGCTGGAACCAAGTCTAAATTTTGAGTTTCATGAGTTTTGAATGTAAGAGACCAAAAAAGCGTTTTCTCAGCGAGAGAAGTGAAAAAGTGACAATACATGAATTTTCAGCACTACACTCAATTTTCAGCCTTATTAGCTGTGGAACAGCATAGAAATGCCGAGATGCAGTAGTTCTGGTGGTTTGAAGCTGGAACCAAGTCTAAATTTTGAGTTTCATGAGTTTTGAATGTAAGAGACCAAAAAGCGCTTTTCTCAGCGAGAGAAGTGAAAAGTGACAATACATGAATTTTCAGCACTACACTCAATTTTCAGCCTTATTAGCTGTGGAACAGCATAGAAATGCCGAGATGCAGTAGTTCTGGTGGTTTGAAGCTGGAACCAAGTCTAAATTTTGAGTTTCATGAGTTTTGAATGTAAGAGACCAAAAAAGCGATTTTCTCAGCGAGAGAAGTGAAAAAGTGACAATACATGAATTTTCAGCACTACACTCAATTTTCAGCCTTATTAGCTGTGGAACAGCATAGAAATGCCGAGATGCAGTAGTTCTGGTGGTTTGAAGCTGGAACCAAGTCTAAATTTTGAGTTTCATGAGTTTTGAATGTAAGAGACCAAAAAAGCGTTTTCTCAGCGAGAGAAGTGAAAAGTGACAATACATGAATTTTTCAGCACTACACTCAATTTTCAGCCTTATTAGCTGTGGAACAGCATAGAAATGCCGAGATGCAGTAGTTCTGGTGGTTTGAAGCTGGAACCAAGTCTAAATTTTGAGTTTCATGAGTTTTGAATGTAAGAGACCAAAAAAGCGTTTTCTCAGCGAGAGAAGTGAAAAAGTGACAATACATGAATTTTCAGCACTACACTCAATTTTTCAGCCTTATTAGCTGTGGAACAGCATAGAAATGCAGAGATGCAGTAGTTCTGGTGGTTTGAAGCTGGAACCAAGTCTAAATTTTGAGTTTCATGAGTTTTGAATGTAAGAGACCAAAAAGCGTTTTCTCAGCGAGAGAAGTGAAAAAGTGACAATACTATGAATTTTCAGCACTACACTCAATTTTCAGCCTTATTAGCTGTGAACAGCATAGAAATGCCGAGATGCAGTAGTTCTGGTGGTTTGAAGCTGGAACCAAGTCTAAATTTTGAGTTTCATGAGTTTTGAATGTAAGAGACCAAAAAAGCGTTTTCTCAGCGAGAGAAGTGAAAAAGTGACAATACATGAATTTTCAGCACTACACTCAATTTTCAGCCTTATTAGCTGTGGAACAGCATAGAAATGCCGAGATGCAGTAGTTCTGGTGGTTTGAAGCTGGAACCAAGTCTAAATTTTGAGTTTCATGAGTTTTGAATGTAAGAGACCAAAAAAGCGTTTTCTCAGCGAGAGAAGTGAAAAAGTGACAATACATGAATTTTCAGCACTACACTCAATTTTCAGCCTTATTAGCTGTGGAACAGCATAGAAATGCCGAGATGCAGTAGTTCTGGTGGTTTGAAGCTGGAACCAAGTCTAAATTTTGAGTTTCATGAGTTTTGAATGTAAGAGACCAAAAAAGCGTTTTCTCAGCGAGAGAAGTGAAAAAGTGACAATACATGAATTTTCAGCACTACACTCAATTTTCAGGCCTTATTAGCTGTGGAACAGCATAGAAATGCCGAGATGCAGTAGTTCTGGTGGTTTTGAAGCTGGAACCAAGTCTAAATTTTGAGTTTCATGAGTTTTGAATGTAAGAGACCAAAAAAAGCGTTTTCTCAGCGAGAGAAGTGAAAAGTGACAATACATGAATTTTCAGCACTACACTCAATTTTCAGCCTTATTAGCTGTGGAACAGCATAGAAATGCCGAGATGCAGTAGTTCTGGTGGTTTGAAGCTGGAACCAAGTCTAAATTTTGAGTTCATGAGTTTTGAATGTAAGAGACCAAAAAAGCAGTTTTCTCAGCGAGAGAAGTGAAAAAGTGACAATACATGAATTTTTCAGCACTACACTCAATTTTCAGCCTTATTAGCTGTGGAACAGCATAGAAATGCCGAGATGCAAGTAGTTCTGGTGGTTTGAAGCTGGAACCAAGTCTAAATTTTGAGTTTCATGAGTTTTGAATGTAAGAGACCAAAAAAGCGTTTTCTCAGCGAGAGAAGTGAAAAAGTGACAATACATGAATTTTCAGCACTACACTCAATTTTCAGCCTTATTAGCTGTGGAACAGCATAGAAATGCCGAGATGCAGTAGTTCTGGTGGTTTGAAGCTGGAACCAAGTCTAAATTTTGAGTTTCATGAGTTTTGAATGTAAGAGACCAAAAAAGCGTTTTCTCAGCGAGAGAAGTGAAAAAGTGACAATACATGAATTTTCAGCACTACACTCAATTTTCAGCCTTATTAGCTGTGGAACAGCATAGAAATGCCGAGATGCAGTAGTTCTGGTGGTTTGAAGCTGGAACCAAGTCTAAATTTTGAGTTTCATGAGTTTTGAATGTAAGAGACCAAAAAAGCGTTTTCTCAGCGAGAGAAGTGAAAAAGTGACAATACATGAATTTTCAGCACTACACTCAATTTTCAGCCTTATTAGCTGTGGAACAGCATAGAAATGCCGAGATGCAGTAGTTCTGGTGGTTTGAAGCTGGAACCAAGTCTAAATTTTGAGTTTCATGAGTTTTGAATGTAAGAGACCAAAAAAGCGTTTTCTCAGCGAGAGAAGTGAAAAAGTGACAATACATGAATTTTCAGCACTACACTCAATTTTCAGCCTTATTAGCTGTGGAACAGCATAGAAATGCCGAGATGCAGTAGTTCTGGTGGTTTGAAGCTGGAACCAAGTCTAAATTTTGAGTTTCATGAGTTTTGAATGTAAGAGACCAAAAAAGCGTTTCTCAGCGAGAGAAGTGAAAAAGTGACAATACATGAATTTTCAGCACTACACTCAATTTTCAGCCTTATTAGCTGTGGTAACAGCATAGAAATGCCGAGAGTGCAGTAGTTCGGTGGTTTGAAGCTGGAACCAAGTCTAAATTTTGAGTTTCATGAGTTTTGAATGTAAGAGACCAAAAAAGCGTTTTCTCAGCGAGAGAAGTGAAAAAGTGACAATACATGAATTTTCAGCACTACACTCAATTTTCAGCCTTATTAGCTGTGGAACAGCATAGAATGCCGAGATGCAGTAGTTCTGGTGGTTGAAGCTGGAACCAAGTCTAAATTTTGAGTTCATGAGTTTTGAATGTAAGAGACCAAAAAGCATGTTTTCTCAGCGAGAGAAGTGAAAAAGTGACAATACTATGAATTTTCAGCACTAACACAATTTTCAGCCTTATTAGCTGTGGAACAGCATAGAAATGCCGAGATGCAGTAGTTCTGTGGTTTGAAGCTGGAACCAAGTCTAAATTTTGAGTTTCATGAGTTTGAATGTAAGAGACAAAAAAAGCGTTTTCTCAGCGAGAGAAGTGAAAAAGTGACAATATCATGAATTTTCAGCACTACACTCAATTTTCAGCCTTATAGCTGTGGAACAGCATAGAATTCCGAGATGCAGTAGTTCTGGTGGTTTGAAGCTGGAACCAAGTCTAAATTTTGAGTTTCATGAGTTTGAATGTAAGAGACCAAAAAAGCGTTTTCTCAGCGAGAGAAGTGAAAAAGTGACAATACATGAATTTTCAGCACTACACTCAATTTTCAGGCCTATTAGCTGTGGAACAGCATAGAAATGCCGAGATGCAGTAGTTCTGGTGGTTTGAAGCTGGAACCAAGTCGAATTTTGAGTTTCATGAGTTTTGAATGTAAGAGACCAAAAAAGCATTTTCTCAGCGAGAGAAGTGAAAAAGTGACAATACATGAATTTTCAGCACTACACTCAATTTTCAGCCTTATTAGCTGTGGAACAGCATAGAAATGCGAGATGCAGTAGTTCTGGTGGTTTGAAGCTGGAACCCAAGTCTCAATTTTGAGTTTTCATGAGTTTTGAATGTAAGAGACCAAAAAAGCGTTTCTCAGCGAGAGAAGTGAAAAAGTGACCAATACATGAATTTTCAGCCACTACACTCAATTTTCAGCCTTATTAGCTGTGGACACAGCATAGAAATGCCGAGATACAGTAGTTCTGGTGGTTTGAAGCTGGAACCAAGTCTAAATTTTGAGTTTCATGAGTTTTGAATGTAAGAGACCAAAAAAGCGTTTTTCTCAGCGAGAGAAGTGAAAAGTGACAATACTATGAATTTTCAGCACTACACTCAATTTTCCAGCCTTATTAGCTGTGGAACAGCATAGAAATGCCGAGATGCAGTAGTTCTGGTGGTTTGAAGCTGGAACCAAGTCTAAATTTTGGGTTTCATGAGTTTTGAATGTAAGAAAAAAAAAGCGTTTTCTCAGCGAGAGAAGTGAAAAAGTGACAATATATGAATTTTCAGCACTACACTCAATTTTCAGCCTTATTAGGTGTTGTTACGGCCAGTGGCCTTTTCTTTTCTGTGTTTGTTGTTTTTCAGTGGCTAATCAGACTGACTCCACCTGGAAGTGGGTGCTGCCTGCTTGTCCTGTGTCACACCTGAGGCCTACCGTGATTGGGTCATCAATTGCCGGCTCCACCAATCACTGTTGAGGCCTCCCTTTAAGAACCAAGGACATCCTGGGAGAAGGCGCGGCTGTTTCTTTGTTGAAACAGCTTGCCACTTTGTTAGGGGTTTTTTTTTTTGACTGCTGTAACCTTGTTTTGTTAGCTCTGACAACCTTTGTTAGCTTGGATAGCTTGTGCCACTCACTTTGTCCCCGTGTGGGATCTTTGGATCTCTGTAAGAGATTTGTAGGTTGTCTTCGTGTACCCTGTTCTGAAAGTCTATTTTGTTTGGTTAAAGTCTTTGACTTACACCTGATTGTTTTGGGGCCTTGTTTTGTTTAGTATCCTTTTGTTAGTCTCTACATTCTGACTATTGTTAATTTTACCCCCTTTATTTTTGTTGAACCCAAACAATAAACCTCTAAACTGTTAAACCTTACCATCTAGGTTTCTTTAATGTTGCTTCCCTTTTCCCTAGCCGAGCCGGGTCGTAACATTAAATGGGGGCTCGTCCGGGATCTATTTAATACAATCCCGTGGCTACAGTTTAGGGAAATTGTTTGTCTTTGCTGCCTGGAGGTGCTGCTGTAAAGTTTGTGTTGTTAGTTCAGAGATGGCTCAGTTTAATATTGACCAGTTCTTGGAACAGCCTTCTCATGAAAAACTTGCATCTTGTCGTAAAGCTGAGTTAGCTGAGATTGCAAGTTATTTTTCCATTTCCTATTCCAAGCAACTGCTGAAGAAGGAATTAAGGGATCTAGTTGTGAATAAACTGGTTGAGTTGAATGTGTTATCTTTGCCTTCACAGATTCCAATCTCATCTGCTCTACCAACTGTTGCTGTGCCTGCTGCAGAGATGGAATCTGCTGGCCCCTCAAACCTTGCAGAGAGGCCTCAGGAGCTAACACCAGAGCAGGATCTGAAGGTGGTTGGGGGATTCAGACTCCTGTCACACTTCCTAGGTTTGATCCCCTCTCGGCTTCCTCTGGATCTGTTGGGTCCAAAGTTGATGCTCGCCTGAAGGTTCGTCTCGCCAGATTGCAAGTTGAGGCTGAGGCTGAGGAGAAAGCACAGCTCAGGCAATATCAGCTTGAAGTTAAACGGTTGGAAATTGAGGCTGAAAAAGCTATAAAGCTTCGACAGCTAGAGCTTGAGTATAAGGCCAGATTTCCTGTTCAAACAACCAGTGAGAGCCCTACTAGTAGTTCTAGGGGGCCCTCTTCTATTAGACCCTTTGCTGTTACCAAGTATGTCTCTTTAGTACCTGAGTTTCGAGAGACAGAGATTGATTCTTACTTCTCTGCTTTTGAGCGAATAGCACAGGCTTTACAGTGGCCACCTGACGTTTGGTCTTTGCTTCTACAGTGCAAAATCTATGGTAAAGCTCAAGAGGTTGTAGCCGCCCTTCCTCTTTCAGACACCCAAAAGTATGATGTGGTTAAAGCTGCCATTTTGAAAGCTTATGAGCTTGTTCCTGAGGCTTACCGGCAAAAGTTTAGGTCTTTTAAGAAAAGCCCCTCTCAGACCTATGTAGAGTTCGCCAGAGAAAAGGGAAGTCTCTTTGACCGTTGGTGTGCTTCAAGTAAGGTGACAAATTTTGATACTCTGAGAGAACTTGTTCTATTGGAAGAGTTCAAAAATTGTCTACCTGAACGTGTTGTTGTTCACTTGAATGAGCAAAAGGTAAACTCATTGTCTTCTGCTGCTGTGTTAGCTGATGAGTATGTGCTTACACATAAGTCTACCTTTCAGTCCGTGCTCAATAAAAGTGTGTCTATAAAGTCAGCTGTTGAGCAACCCAAATCAACTCCTCAAAAGAATGACAAGGAGTGTTTCTATTGTCACAAAACAGGTCATCTCATTGCTAATTGTTTAGCCTTGAAACGAAAAGAACAGAACACACAACCAAACCTAAAGGTGGGGGTTAATAAGAGCCAGTCTCATACCCTAGGAAAGGCTGAACTTAGCTATAGTCCCGATCCATGTTATGAACCTTTTTTGCTGACTGGATATGTTTCATTACCAGGAAAACTTGCAGATCCACATCCAGTTCGTATTTTGCGAGACACTGGTGCCTCCCAATCTATCTTAACAGATTCCTTACCATTTTCCAAGTTGTCATCTTGTGGCTACAGTGTTGTTCTGCAAGGACTGGAAATGAGTTATGCCCCCCGGCCTGTACACTTGGTGCAGTTACAATCAGAACTGATTTCTGGTATTTTCCCCATTGCTGTTTGTTCTGCGCTTCCAGTTAAAGGTATTTCCCTTTTACCTTGGTAATGATATTGCAGGTGGTAAAGTAACACCATCCCTAGAAGTATTAGATGTCCCCTGCTCTCTTCCTAAGGAGGAAGACGCAACACAGACTACTGTTTCTACTTCCTGTGTGCTCACCAGGGCTCAAAAATTGAAGGGAATTTCAGAGGAAAATACAGACTTGTCTGACAGTGTGCTTATGTCAATCTTTTCAGAGGAGAAAGAACTACCCGGCTACGACACAGTTGCCTGCAGTTCCGCAGCAAAAACCAGATGTGCGACAAGCTGATTTTGGTTCTTCTCCCATCTCCCGATCACAGCTTTGTGCAGCTCAAGAAGGTGGATCCAACCCTTACAAGGTGTTTTCTCAAGTGTTGTAAGTGCTGACAAAGCTAGAGTTGAACCAGTAGCATTTTATGTAAATGATGGAGTATTGATGAGAAAATGGTGCCCTGTTGTCCTCCCTGATGCTGACTGGAATGTGGTACACCAAATTGTGATTCCATCAGATTACCCGCAAACACATTTTGGCCTTGGCACATGAAGGAAGCTGGTCAGGACATTTGGGAGTAACTAAGACTTACCAGAATGTTCTGAAACAGTTTTAACTGGCCCGGATTAAAAACAGATGTATGCCAGTATTGTCGCAGCTGTCATACCTGTCAGGTAACTGGTAAGCCCAACCAAGTTATCCCTCCTGCTCCTCTCCATCCTATACCCGTGTTGGAGAACCTTTTGAGCGGAATCATCATGGACTGCGTTGGACCTCTTCCTCGCACAAAAATCTGGCAATCAGTTTCCTGCTCACCTTAATGTGTGCCTCAACTCGTTACCCAGAAGCAATCCCATTGCGTAAGATTACCTCCAGCTCAGTAGTAAAAGTGATGACAAAGTTTTTTCCACCTTTGGCCTTCCTAGAATAATTCAAACTGATCAAGGCACAAATTTTCAGTCTAAACTTGTTAAGCAAGTCCTAAAAGAACTGAACATACAGCATACAGTTCTCCAGCGCTTATCATCCTGAGTCTCAAGGAGCTTTAGAGCGTTGGCACCAGGACGTTAAAAGTCTATGCTACGAAATATTGTACAGAAACAGAAAAAAGACTGGACGAAGGCATACCTTTTGTTCTGTTTGCCGCTCGGGAGTCTATTCAAGAGTCTCTAAGATTCAGCCCCGCTGAATTGGTTGTTTGGCCATGACACTCCGTAGCCCTCTGAAAATTCTCAAAGAGAAACTCTTAGAGATAAATGTTTCTCCCCAGGAAAACATTCTGGATTATGTCTGCAAATTTCAGAGAAAGACTGCATCAGTCTTGTGCTATTGCGAAAGAAACACTAGGTGAGTCTCAAAGGGGTCAATGAAAAAGCATTATGACCAGTCCTGCTCCGGGTTCCCGTTCTTTTGCTAAGGGGGAAAAAAGTTCTAGCAATTACTACCTGTTCCTGGTTCTACCCTTTCTGCCAAGTTTTCAGGACCTTATGTGGTTCAGGAAAGGTTGAGTGAGACAGATTATGTAATCTGCACTCCGGAAAGAAGGAGGAAATCTCGGGTCTGTCACATAAATATGTTGAAACCGTACTGTTCTCGAGACCCAAACGGTAATCCTGACCTTCAAACAGGTCAATCCTTACCTTCAACTTGCTCCTCAGCATTGATTGTAAGGAATTGGTCTGACTCTGCTATAGAGGATGGTCAAAGGTTTTCAAACTTGAAGTGGATGCTAGTGCTGTTGGAGCTGGTGCTGTACTGTTACAGGAAGGTGGGGACGGAGCTGATCATCCCGTCTGTTGTTTTTTCCGTAAGTTTACACCCAGCCAACTCAATTACTCCATCATCGAGAAAGAAACTCTGGCCTTGCTACTTGCACTTCAACACTCTGAGGTTTACCTAGGGCCTAGTCCTGTGCCAATCATAGTGTACACCGACCACAACCCCCTTGTTTTTCCTTTCTCGCATGTACAACCACAACCAGAGACTCATGCGGTGGGCTTTATTGGTACAGGATTACAATCTTGAAATCAAACATAAGAAAGGTGCAGATAACTTCTTAGCAGATGCTTTATCTAGAGTGTAGCTTGTATAGTTACCTTCGGTTGGGAATGTTCCTTCCAAACACTTTGGTTTAGGATTTTAAGGGGGGAGGTGTTACGGCCAGTGGCCTTTCTTTTCTGTTTGTTGTTTTTCAGTGGCTAATCAGGACTGACTCCACCTGGAAGTGGGTGCTGCCCTGCTTGTCCTGTGTCACATCCTGAGGCCTACCGTGATTGGGTCATCAATTGCCGGCTCCACCAATCACTGTTGAGGCCTCCCTTAAGAACCAAGGACATCCTGGGAGAAGGCGCGGCTGTTTCTTTGTTGAAACAGCTTGCCACTTTGTTAGGGGTTTTTTTTGGTTGACTGCTGTAACCTTGTTTTGTTAGCTCTGACAACCTTTGTTAGCGTGGATAGCTTGTGCCACTCACTTTGTCCCCCGTGTGGGATCTTTGGATCTCTGTAAGAGATTTGTAGGTTGTCTTCGTGTACCCTGTTCTGAAAGTCTATTTTGTTTGGTTAAAGTCTTTGACTTACACCTGATTGTTTTGGGGCCTTGTTTGTTTGAGTATCCTTTTGTTAGTCTCTACAATCTGACTATTGTTAATTTTAACCCCCTTTATTTTTGTTGAACCCAAACAATAAAACCTCTAAAACTGTTAAAACCTTACCATCCTAGGTTTCTTAATGTTGCTTCCCTTTTCCCGAGCCGGGTCGTAACAGCTGTGGAACAGCATAGAAATGCCGAGATGCAGTAGTTCTGGTGGTTTGAAGCTGGAACCAAGTCTAATTTTGAGTTTCATGAGTTTTGAATGTAAAGAGACCAAAAAAAGCGTTTTCTCAGCGCGAGAGAAGTGAAAAAAGTGACAATACATGAATTTTCAGGCACTACACTCAATTTTCAGCCTTATTAGCTGTGGAACAGCATAGAAATGCCGAGATGCAGTAGTTCTGGTGGTTTGAAGCTGGAACCAAAGTCTAAATTTTTGAGTTTCATGAGTTTTGAATGTAAGAGACCAAAAAAAGCGTTTTCTCAGCGAGAGAAGTGAAAAAGTGACAATACTATGAATTTTCAAGCACTACACTCAATTTTCAGCCTTATTAGCTGTGGAACAGCATAGAAATGCCGAGATGCAGGAGTTCTGGTGGTTTGAAGCTGGAACCAAGTCTAAATTTTGAGGTTTCATGAGTTTTGAATGTAAGAGACCAAAAAAGCGTTTTTTCTCAGGCGAGAGAAGTGAAAAAGTGACAATACATGAATTTTCAGCACTACACTCAATTTTCAGCCTTATTAGCTGTGGAACAGCATAGAAATGCCGAGATGCAAGTAGTTTCTGGTGGTTTGAAGCTGGAAACCAAGTCTAAATTTTGAGGTTTCATGAGTTTTGAATGTAAGAGACCAAAAAAAGCGTTTTCTCAGCGAGAGAAAGTGAAAAAGTGACAATATATGAATTTTCAAGCACTACACTCAATTTCAGCCTTATTAGCTGTGGAACAGCATAGAAATGCCGAGATGCAGTAGTTCTGGTGGTTTGAAGCTGGAACCAAGTCTAAATTTGAGTTTCATGAGTTTTGAATGTAAGAGACCAAAAAAGCGTTTTCTCAGCTGAGAGAAGTGAAAAAGTGACAATATATGAATTTTCAACACTAGACTCAATTTTCAGCCTTATTAGCTGTGGAACAGCATAGAAATGCCGAGATGCAGTAGTTCTGGTGGTTTGAAGCTGGAACCAAGTCTAAATTTTGGGTTTCATGAGTTTGAATGTAGAGACCAAAAAAGCGTTTTTCTCAGCGAGAGAAGTGAAAAAGTGACAATATATGAATTGTCAGCACTACACTCAATTTTCAGCCCTTATTAGCTGTGGAACAGCATAGAAATGCCGAGATGCAGTAGTTATGGTGGTTTGAAGCTGGAACCAAGTCTAAATTTTGAGTTTCATGAGTTTTGAATGTAAGAGACCAAAAAGCGTTTTCTCAGCGAGAGAAGTGAAAAAGTGACAATATATGAATTTTCAGCACTACACTCAATTTTCAGCCTTATTAGCCGTGGAACAGCATAGAAATGCCGAGATGCAGTAGTTCTGGTGGTTTGAAGCTGGAACCAAGTCTAAATTTTTGAGTTTCATGTGTTTTGAATGTAAGAGACCAAAAAAGCGTTTTCTCAGCGAGAGAAGTGAAAAAGTGACAATATATGAATTTTCAGCACTACACTCAATTTTCCAGCCTTATTAGCTGTGGAACAGCATAGAAATGCCGAGATGCAGTAGTTCTGGTGGTTTGAAGCTGGAACAAAGTCTAAATTTTGGGTTTTCATGAGTTTGAATGTAAGAGAAAAAAAAGCGTTTTCTCAGCGAGAGAAGTGAAAAAGTGACAATATATGAATTTTCAGCACTACACTCAATTTTCAGCCTTATTAGCCGGATGTGGAACAGCATAGAAATGCAGAGATGCAGTAGTTCTGGTGGTTTTGAAGCTGGAACCAAGTCTAAATTTTGAGTTTCATGTGGTTTTGAATGTAAGAGACCAAAAAGCGTTTTCTCAGCGAGAGAAGTGAAAAAGTGACAATATATGAATTTTCAGCACTACACTCAATTTTCAGCCTTATTAGCTGTGGAACAGCATAGAATGCCGAGATGCAGTAGTTCTGGTGGTTTGAAGCTGGAACAAAGTCTAAATTTTGGGTTTTCATGAGTTTTGAATGTAAGAGAAAAAAAGCGTTTTCTCAGCGAGAGAAGTGAAAAAGTGACAATATATGAAATTTCAGCACTACACTCAATTTTCAGCGTTATTAGCTGTGGAACAGCATAGAAATGCTGAGATGCAGTAGTTCTGGTGGTTTGAAGCTGGAACCAAGTCTAAATTTTGGGTTTCATGAGTTTTGAATGTAAGAGAAAAAAAAAGCGTTTTCTCAGCGAGAGAAGTGAAAAAGTGACAATATATGAATTTTCAGCACTACACTCAATTTTCAGCCTTATTAGGTGTTGTTACGGCCAGTGGCCTTTTCTTTTCTGTGTTTGTTGTTTTTTCAGTGGCTAATCAGACTGACTCCACCTGGAAGTGGGTGCTGCCCTGCTTGTCCTGTGTCACATCCTGAGGCCTACCGTGATTGGGTCATCAATTGCCGGCTCCACCAATCACTGTTGAGGCCTCCCTTTAAGAACCAAGGACATCCTGGGAGAAGGCGCGGCTGTTTCTTTGTTGAAACAGCTTGCCACTTTGTTAGGGGGTTTTTTTTTTTTGACTGCTGTAAACCTTGTTTTGTTAGCTCTGACAACCTTTGTTAGCTTGGATAGCTTGTGCCACTCACTTTGTCCCCGTGTGGGATCTTTGGATCTCTGTAAGAGATTTGTAGGTTGTCTTCGTGTACCCTGTTCTGAAAGTCTATTTTGTTTGGTTAAAGTCTTTGACTTACACCTGATTGTTTTGGGGCCTTGTTTTGTTTAGTATCCTTTTGTTAGTCTCTACATTCTGACTATTGTTAATTTTACCCCCTTTATTTTTGTTGAACCCAAACAATAAACCTCTAAACTGTTAAACCTTACCATCTAGGTTTCTTTAATGTTGCTTCCCTTTTCCCTAGCCGAGCCGGGTCGTAACATTAAATGGGGGCTCGTCCGGGATCTATTTAATACAATCCCGTGGCTACAGTTTAGGGAAATTTGTTTGTCTTTGCTGCCTGGAGGTGCTGCTGTAAAGTTTGTGTTGTTAGTTCAGAGATGGCTCAGTTTAATATTGACCAGTTCTTGGAACAGCCTTCTCATGAAAAACTTGCATCTTGTCGTAAAGCTGAGTTAGCTGAGATTGCAAGTTATTTTTCCATTTCCTATTCCAAGCAACTGCTGAAGAAGGAATTAAGGGATCTAGTTGTGAATAAACTGGTTGAGTTGAATGTGTTATCTTTGCCTTCACAGATTCCAATCTCATCTGCTCTACCAACTGTTGCTGTGCCTGCTGCAGAGATGGAATCTGCTGGCCCCTCAAACCTTGCAGAGAGGCCTCAGGAGCTAACACCAGAGCAGGATCTGAAGGTGGTTGGTGGGATTCAGACTCCTGTCACACTTCCTAGGTTTGATCCCCTCTCGGCTTCCTCTGGATCTGTTGGGTCCAAAGTTGATGCTCGCCTGAAGGTTCGTCTCGCCAGATTGCAAGTTGAGGCTGAGGCTGAGGAGAAAGCACAGCTCAGGCAATATCAGCTTGAAGTTAAACGGTTGGAAATTGAGGCTGAAAAAGCTATAAAGCTTCGACAGCTAGAGCTTGAGTATAAGGCCAGATTTCCTGTTCAAACAACCAGTGAGAGCCCTACTAGTAGTTCTAGGGGGCCCTCTTCTATTAGACCCTTTGCTGTTACCAAGTATGTCTCTTTAGTACCTGAGTTTCGAGAGACAGAGATTGATTCTTACTTCTCTGCTTTGAGCGAATAGCACAGGCTTTACAGTGGCCACCTGACGTTTGGTCTTTGCTTCTACAGTGCAAAATCTATGGTAAAGCTCAAGAGGTTGTAGCCGCCCTTCCTCTTTCAGACCACCCAAAAGTATGATGTGGTTAAAGCTGCCATTTTGAAAGCTTATGAGCTTGTTCCTGAGGCTTACCGGCAAAAGTTAGGTCTTTTAAGAAAAGCCCCTCTCAGACCTATGTAGAGTTCGCCAGAGAAAAGGGAAGTCTCTTTGACCGTTGGTGTGCTTCAAGTAAGGTGACAAATTTTGATACTCTGAGAGAACTTGTTCTATTGGAAGAGTTCAAAAATTGTCTACCTGAACGTGTTGTTGTTCACTTGAATGAGCAAAAGGTAAACTCATTGTCTTCTGCTGCTGTGTTAGCTAATGAGTATGTGCTTACACATAAGTCTACCTTTCAGTCCGTGCTCAATAAAAGTGTGTCTATAAAGTCAGCTGTTGAGCAACCCAAATCAACTCCTCAAAAGAATGACAAGGAGTGTTTCTATTGTCACAAAACAGGTCATCTCATTGCTAATTGTTTAGCCTTGAAACGAAAAGAACAGAACACACAAACCAAACCTAAAGGTGTGGGGTTAATAAAGAGCCAGTCTCATACCCTAGGAAAGGCTGAACTTAGCTATAGTCCCGATCCATGTTATGAACCTTTTTTGCTGACTGGATATGTTTCATTACCAGGAAAACTTGCAGATCCACATCCAGTTCGTATTTTGCGAGACACTGGTGCCTCCCAATCTGTTATCTTAACAGATTCCTTACCATTTTCCAAGTTGTCATCTTGTGGCTACAGTGTTGTTCTGCAAGGACTGGAAATGAGTTATGCCCCCCGGCCTGTACACTTGGTGCAGTTACAATCAGAACTGATTTCTGGTATTTTCCCCATTGCTGTTTGTTCTGCGCTTCCAGTTAAAGGTATTTCCCTTTACTTGGTAATGATATTGCAGGTGGTAAAGTAACACCATCCCTAGAAGTATTAGATGTCCCCTGCTCTCTTCCTAAGGAGGAAGACGCAACACAGACTACTGTTTCTACTTCCTGTGTGCTCACCAGGGCTCAAAAATTGAAGGGAATTTCAGAGGAAAATACAGACTTGTCTGACAGTGTGCTTATGTCAATCTTTTCAGAGGAGAAAGAACTACCGGCTACGACACAGTTGCCTGCAGTTCCGCAGCAAAAACCAGATGTGCGACAAGCTGATTTTGGTTCTTCTCCCATCTCCCGATCACAGCTTTGTGCAGCTCAGAAGGTGGATCCAACCCTTACAAGGTGTTTCTCAAGTGTTGTAAGTGCTGACAAAGCTAGAGTTGAACCAGTAGCATTTTATGTAAATGATGGAGTATTGATGAGAAAATGGTGCCCTGTTGTCCTCCCTGATGCTGACTGGAATGTGGTACACCAAATTGTGATTCCATCAGATTACCGCAAACACATTTTGGCCTTGGCACATGAAGGAAGCTGGTCAGGACATTTGGGAGTAACTAAGACTTACCAGAATGTTCTGAAACAGTTTTACTGGCCCGGATTAAAAACAGATGTATGCCAGTATTGTCGCAGCTGTCATACCTGTCAGGTAACTGGTAAGCCCAACCAAGTTATCCCTCCTGCTCCTCTCCATCCTATACCCGTGGTTGGAGAACCTTTTGAGCGAATCATCATGGACTGCGTTGGACCTCTTCCTCGCACAAAATCTGGCAATCAGTTTCTGCTCACCTTAATGTGTGCCTCAACTCGTTACCCAGAAGCAATCCCATTGCGTAAGATTACCTCCAGCTCAGTAGTAAAAGTGATGACAAAGTTTTTTCCACCTTTGGCCTTCCTAGAATAATTCAAACTGATCAAGGCACAAATTTTCAGTCTAAACTTTTTAAGCAAGTCCTAAAAGAACTGAACATACAGCATACAGTCTCCAGCGCTTATCATCCTGAGTCTCAAGGAGCTTTAGAGCGTTGGCACCAGACGTTAAAGTCTATGCTACGAAAATATTGTACAGAAACAGAAAAAGACTGGGACGAAGGCATACCTTTTGTTCTGTTTGCCGCTCGGGAGTCTATTCAAGAGTCTCTAAGATTCAGCCCCGCTGAATTGGTGTTTGCCATACACTCCGTAGCCCTCTGAAAATTCTCAAAGAGAAACTCTTAGAGATAAATGTTTCTCCCCAGGAAAACATTCTGGATTATGTCTGCAAATTCAGAGAAAGACTGCATCAGTCTTGTGCTATTGCGAAAGAAACACTAGGTGAGTCTCAAAGGTCAATGAAAAAGCATTATGACCAGTCTGCTCGGTCCCGTTCTTTTGCTAAGGGGGAAAAAGTTCTAGCATTACTACCTGTTCCTGGTTCTACCCTTTCTGCCAAGTTTTCAGGACCTTATGTGGTTCAGGAAAGGTTGAGTGAGACAGATTATGTAATCTGCACTCCGGAAAGAAGGAGGAAATCTCGGGTCTGTCACATAAATATGTTGAAACCGTACTGTTCTCGAGACCCAAACGGTAATCCTGACCTTCAAACAGGTCAATCCTTACCTTCAACTTGCTCCTCAGCATTGATTGTAAGGAATTGGTCTGACTCTGCTATAGAGGATGGTCAAAGGTTTTCAAACTTGAAGTGGATGCTAGTGCTGTTGGAGCTGGTGCTGTACTGTTACAGGAAGGTGGGGACGGAGCTGATCATCCCGTCTGTTGTTTTTCCCGTAAGTTTACACCCAGCCAACTCAATTACTCCATCATCGAGAAAGAAACTCTGGCCTTGCTACTTGCACTTCAACACTCTGAGGTTTACCTAGGGCCTAGTCCTGTGCCAATCATAGTGTACACCGACCACAACCCCCTTGTTTTCCTTTCTCGCATGTACAACCACAACCAGAGACTCATGCGGTGGGCTTTATTGGTACAGGATTACAATCTTGAAATCAAACATAAGAAAGGTGCAGATAACTTCTTAGCAGATGCTTTATCTAGAGTGTAGCTTGTATAGTTACCTTCGGTTGGGAATGTTCCTTCCAAACACTTTGGTTTAGGATTTTAAGGGGGGAGGTGTTACGGCCAGTGGCCTTTTCTTTTCTGTTTGTTGTTTTTCAGTGGCTAATCAGACTGACTCCACCTGGAAGTGGGTGCTGCCCTGCTTGTCCTGTGTCACATCCTGAGGCCTACCGTGATTGGGTCATCAATTGCCGGCTCCACCAATCACTGTTGAGGCCTCCCTTTAAGAACCAAGGACATCCTGGGAGAAGGCGCGGCTGTTTCTTTGTTGAAACAGCTTGCCACTTTGTTAGGGGTTTTTTTGGTTGACTGCTGTAACCTTGTTTTGTTAGCTCTGACAACCTTTGTTAGCGTGGATAGCTTGTGCCACTCACTTTGTCCCCGTGTGGGATCTTTGGATCTCTGTAAGAGATTTGTAGGTTGTCTTCGTGTACCCTGTTCTGAAAGTCTATTTTGTTTGGTTAAAGTCTTTGACTTACACCTGATTGTTTTGGGGCCTTGTTTTGTTGAGTATCCTTTTGTTAGTCTCTACAATCTGACTATTGTTAATTTTACCCCCTTTATTTTTGTTGAACCCAAAAAATAAACCTCTAAACTGTTAAACCTTACCATCTAGGTTTCTTTAATGTTGCTTCCCTTTTCCCGAGCCGGGTCGTAACAGCTGTGGAACAGCATAGAAATGCCGAGATGCAGTAGTTCTGGTGGTTTGAAGCTGGAACCAAGTCTAAATTTTGGGTTTCATGAGTTTTGAATGTAAGAGACCAAAAAAGCGTTTTCTCAGCGAGAGAAGTGAAAAAGTGACAATATATGAATTTTCAGCACTACACTCAATTTTCAGCCTTATTAGCTGTGGAACAGCATAGAAATGCCGAGATGCAGTAGTTCTGGTGGTTTGAAGCTGGAACCAAGTCTAAATTTTGAGTTTCATGAGTTTTGAATGTAAGAGACCAAAAAAGCGTTTTCTCAGCGAGAGAAGTCAAAAAGTGACAATATATGAATTTTCAGCACTACACTCAATTTTCAGCCTTATTAGCTGTGGAACAGCATAGAAATGCCGAGATGCAGTAGTTCTGGTGGTTTGAAGCTGGAACCAAGTCTAAATTTTGAGTTTCATGAGTTTTGAATGTAAGAGACCAAAAAAGCGTTTTCTCAGCGAGAGAAGTGAAAAAGTGACAAAACATGAATTTTCAGCACTACACTCAATTTTCAGCCTTATTAGCTGTGGAACAGCATAGAAATGCCCAGATGCAGTAGTTCTGGTGGTTTGAAGCTGGAACCAAGTCTAAATTTTGAGTTTCATGAGTTTTGAATGTAAGAGACCAAAAAAGCGTTTTCTCAGCGAGAGACGTCAAAAAGTGACAATACATGAATTTTCAGCACTACACTCAATTTTCAGCCTTATTAGCTGTGGAACAGCATAGAAATGCCGAGATGCAGTAGTTCTGGTGGTTTGAAGCTGGAACCACGTCTAAATTTTGAGTTTCATGAGTTTTGAATGTAAGAGACCAAAAAAGCGTTTTCTCAGTGAGAGAAGTGAAAAAGTGACAATATATGAATTTTCAGCACTACACTCAATTTTCAGCCTTATTAGCTGTGGAACAGCATAGAAATGCCGAGATGCAGTAGTTCTGGTGGTTTGAAGCTGGAACCAAGTCTAAATTTTGGGTTTCATGAGTTTTGAATGTAAGAGACCAAAAAAGCGTTTTCTCAGCGAGAGAAGTGAAAAAGTGACAATATATGAATTTTCAGCACTACACTCAATTTTCAGCCTTATTAGCTGTGGAACAGCATAGAAATGCCGAGATGCAGCAGTTCTGGTGGTTTGAAGCTGGAACCAAGTCTAAATTTTGGGTTTCATGAGTTTTGAATGTAAGAGACCAAAAAAGCGTTTTCTCAGTGAGAGAAGTGAAAAAGTGACAATACATGAATTTTCAGCACTACACTCAATTTCCAGCCTTATTAGCTGTGGAACAACATAGAAATGCAGAGATGCAGTAGTTTTGCTGGTTTGAAGCTGGAACCAAGTCTAAATTTTGAGTTTCATGAGTTTTGAATGTAAGAGACCAAAAAAGCGTTTTCTCAGCGAGAGAAGTGAAAAAGTGACAATATATGAATTTTCAGCACTACACTCAATTTTCAGCCTTATTAGCCGTGGAACAGCATAGAAATGCCGAGATGCAGTAGTTCTGGTGGTTTGAAGCTGGAACCAAGTCTAAATTTTGAGTTTCATGTGGTTTTGAATGTAAGAGACCAAAAAAGCGTTTTCTCAGCGAGAGAAGTGAAAAAGTGACAATATATGAATTTTCAGCACTACACTCAATTTTCAGCCTTATTAGCTGTGGAACAGCATAGAAATGCCGAGATGCAGTAGTTCTGGTGGTTTGAAGCTGGAACAAAGTCTAAATTTTGGGTTTCATGAGTTTTGAATGTAAGAGAAAAAAAAGCGTTTTCTCAGCGAGAGAAGTGAAAAAGTGACAATATATGAATTTTCAGCACTACACTCAATTTTCAGCCTTATTAGCTGTGGAACAGCATAGAAATGCCGAGATGCAGTAGTTCTGGTGGTTTGAAGCTGGAACCAAGTCTAAATTTTGGGTTTCATGAGTTTTGAATGTAAGAGAAAAAAAAAAGCGTTTTCTCAGCGAGAGAAGTGAAAAAGTGACAATATATGAATTTTCAGCACTACACTCAATTTTCAGCCTTATTAGGTGTTGTTACGGCCAGTGGCCTTTTCTTTCTGTGTTTGTTGTTTTTTCAGTGGCTAATCAGACTGACTCCACCTGGAAGTGGGTGCTGCCCTGCTTGTCCTGTGTCACATCCTGAGGCCTACCGTGATTGGGTCATCAATTGCCGGCTCCACCAATCACTGTTGAGGCCTCCCTTTAAGAACCAAGGACATCCTGGGAGAAGGCGCGGCTGTTTCTTTGTTGAAACAGCTTGCCACTTTGTTAGGGGTTTTTTTTTTTTGACTGCTGTAACCTTGTTTTGTTAGCTCTGACAACCTTTGTTAGCTTGGATAGCTTGTGCCACTCACTTTGTCCCCGTGTGGGATCTTTGGATCTCTGTAAGAGATTTGTAGGTTGTCTTCGTGTACCCTGTTCTGAAAGTCTATTTTGTTTGGTTAAAGTCTTTGACTTACACCTGATTGTTTTGGGGCCTTGTTTTGTTTAGTATCCTTTTGTTAGTCTCTACATTCTGACTATTGTTAATTTTACCCCCTTTATTTTTGTTGAACCCAAACAATAAACCTCTAAACTGTTAAACCTTACCATCTAGGTTTCTTTAATGTTGCTTCCCTTTTCCCTAGCCGAGCCGGGTCGTAACATTAAATGGGGGCTCGTCCGGGATCTATTTAATACAATCCCGTGGCTACAGTTTAGGGAAATTTGTTTGTCTTTGCTGCCTGGAGGTGCTGCTGTAAAGTTTGTGTTGTTAGTTCAGAGATGGCTCAGTTTAATATTGACCAGTTCTTGGAACAGCCTTCTCATGAAAAACTTGCATCTTGTCGTAAAGCTGAGTTAGCTGAGATTGCAAGTTATTTTTCCATTTCCTATTCCAAGCAACTGCTGAAGAAGGAATTAAGGGATCTAGTTGTGAATAAACTGGTTGAGTTGAATGTGTTATCTTTGCCTTCACAGATTCCAATCTCATCTGCTCTACCAACTGTTGCTGTGCCTGCTGCAGAGATGGAATCTGCTGGCCCCTCAAACCTTGCAGAGAGGCCTCAGGAGCTAACACCAGAGCAGGATCTGAAGGTGGTTGGTGGGATTCAGACTCCTGTCACACTTCCTAGGTTTGATCCCCTCTCGGCTTCCTCTGGATCTGTTGGGTCCAAAGTTGATGCTCGCCTGAAGGTTCGTCTCGCCAGATTGCAAGTTGAGGCTGAGGCTGAGGAGAAAGCACAGCTCAGGCAATATCAGCTTGAAGTTAAACGGTTGGAAATTGAGGCTGAAAAAGCTATAAAGCTTCGACAGCTAGAGCTTGAGTATAAGGCCAGATTTCCTGTTCAAACAACCAGTGAGAGCCCTACTAGTAGTTCTAGGGGGCCCTCTTCTATTAGACCCTTTGCTGTTACCAAGTATGTCTCTTTAGTACCTGAGTTTCGAGAGACAGAGATTGATTCTTACTTCTCTGCTTTTGAGCGAATAGCACAGGCTTTACAGTGGCCACCTGACGTTTGGTCTTTGCTTCTACAGTGCAAAATCTATGGTAAAGCTCAAGAGGTTGTAGCCGCCCTTCCTCTTTCAGACACCCAAAAGTATGATGTGGTTAAAGCTGCCATTTTGAAAGCTTATGAGCTTGTTCCTGAGGCTTACCGGCAAAAGTTTAGGTCTTTTAAGAAAAGCCCCTCTCAGACCTATGTAGAGTTCGCCAGAGAAAAGGGAAGTCTCTTTGACCGTTGGTGTGCTTCAAGTAAGGTGACAAATTTTGATACTCTGAGAGAACTTGTTCTATTGGAAGAGTTCAAAAATTGTCTACCTGAACGTGTTGTTGTTCACTTGAATGAGCAAAAGGTAAACTCATTGTCTTCTGCTGCTGTGTTAGCTAATGAGTATGTGCTTACACATAAGTCTACCTTTCAGTCCGTGCTCAATAAAAGTGTGTCTATAAAGTCAGCTGTTGAGCAACCCAAATCAACTCCTCAAAAGAATGACAAGGAGTGTTTCTATTGTCACAAAACAGGTCATCTCATTGCTAATTGTTTAGCCTTGAAACGAAAAGAACAGAACACACAAACCAAACCTAAAGGTGTGGGGTTAATAAAGAGCCAGTCTCATACCCTAGGAAAGGCTGAACTTAGCTATAGTCCCGATCCATGTTATGAACCTTTTTTGCTGACTGGATATGTTTCATTACCAGGAAAACTTGCAGATCCACATCCAGTTCGTATTTTGCGAGACACTGGTGCCTCCCAATCTGTTATCTTAACAGATTCCTTACCATTTTCCAAGTTGTCATCTTGTGGCTACAGTGTTGTTCTGCAAGGACTGGAAATGAGTTATGCCCCCCGGCCTGTACACTTGGTGCAGTTACAATCAGAACTGATTTCTGGTATTTTCCCCATTGCTGTTTGTTCTGCGCTTCCAGTTAAAGGTATTTCCCTTTTACTTGGTAATGATATTGCAGGTGGTAAAGTAACACCATCCCTAGAAGTATTAGATGTCCCCTGCTCTCTTCCTAAGGAGGAAGACGCAACACAGACTACTGTTTCTACTTCCTGTGTGCTCACCAGGGCTCAAAAATTGAAGGGAATTTCAGAGGAAAATACAGACTTGTCTGACAGTGTGCTTATGTCAATCTTTTCAGAGGAGAAAGAACTACCGGCTACGACACAGTTGCCTGCAGTTCCGCAGCAAAAACCAGATGTGCGACAAGCTGATTTTGGTTCTTCTCCCATCTCCCGATCACAGCTTTGTGCAGCTCAGAAGGTGGATCCAACCCTTACAAGGTGTTTCTCAAGTGTTGTAAGTGCTGACAAAGCTAGAGTTGAACCAGTAGCATTTTATGTAAATGATGGAGTATTGATGAGAAAATGGTGCCCTGTTGTCCTCCCTGATGCTGACTGGAATGTGGTACACCAAATTGTGATTCCATCAGATTACCGCAAACACATTTTGGCCTTGGCACATGAAGGAAGCTGGTCAGGACATTTGGGAGTAACTAAGACTTACCAGAATGTTCTGAAACAGTTTTACTGGCCCGGATTAAAAACAGATGTATGCCAGTATTGTCGCAGCTGTCATACCTGTCAGGTAACTGGTAAGCCCAACCAAGTTATCCCTCCTGCTCCTCTCCATCCTATACCCGTGGTTGGAGAACCTTTTGAGCGAATCATCATGGACTGCGTTGGACCTCTTCCTCGCACAAAATCTGGCAATCAGTTTCTGCTCACCTTAATGTGTGCCTCAACTCGTTACCCAGAAGCAATCCCATTGCGTAAGATTACCTCCAGCTCAGTAGTAAAAGTGATGACAAAGTTTTTTCCACCTTTGGCCTTCCTAGAATAATTCAAACTGATCAAGGCACAAATTTTCAGTCTAAACTTTTTAAGCAAGTCCTAAAAGAACTGAACATACAGCATACAGTCTCCAGCGCTTATCATCCTGAGTCTCAAGGAGCTTTAGAGCGTTGGCACCAGACGTTAAAGTCTATGCTACGAAAATATTGTACAGAAACAGAAAAAGACTGGGACGAAGGCATACCTTTTGTTCTGTTTGCCGCTCGGGAGTCTATTCAAGAGTCTCTAAGATTCAGCCCCGCTGAATTGGTGTTTGGCCATACACTCCGTAGCCCTCTGAAAATTCTCAAAGAGAAACTCTTAGAGATAAATGTTTCTCCCCAGGAAAACATTCTGGATTATGTCTGCAAATTCAGAGAAGACTGCATCAGTCTTGTGCTATTGCGAAAGAAACACTAGGTGAGTCTCAAAGGTCAATGAAAAAGCATTATGACCAGTCTGCTCGGTCCCGTTCTTTTGCTAAGGGGGAAAAAGTTCTAGCATTACTACCTGTTCCTGGTTCTACCCTTTCTGCCAAGTTTTCAGGACCTTATGTGGTTCAGGAAAGGTTGAGTGAGACAGATTATGTAATCTGCACTCCGGAAAGAAGGAGGAAATCTCGGGTCTGTCACATAAATATGTTGAAACCGTACTGTTCTCGAGACCCAAACGGTAATCCTGACCTTCAAACAGGTCAATCCTTACCTTCAACTTGCTCCTCAGCATTGATTGTAAGGAATTGGTCTGACTCTGCTATAGAGGATGGTCAAAGGTTTTCAAACTTGAAGTGGATGCTAGTGCTGTTGGAGCTGGTGCTGTACTGTTACAGGAAGGTGGGGACGGAGCTGATCATCCCGTCTGTTGTTTTTCCCGTAAGTTTACACCCAGCCAACTCAATTACTCCATCATCGAGAAAGAAACTCTGGCCTTGCTACTTGCACTTCAACACTCTGAGGTTTACCTAGGGCCTAGTCCTGTGCCAATCATAGTGTACACCGACCACAACCCCCTTGTTTTCCTTTCTCGCATGTACAACCACAACCAGAGACTCATGCGGTGGGCTTTATTGGTACAGGATTACAATCTTGAAATCAAACATAAGAAAGGTGCAGATAACTTCTTAGCAGATGCTTTATCTAGAGTGTAGCTTGTATAGTTACCTTCGGTTGGGAATGTTCCTTCCAAACACTTTGGTTTAGGATTTTAAGGGGGGAGGTGTTACGGCCAGTGGCCTTTTCTTTTCTGTTTGTTGTTTTTCAGTGGCTAATCAGACTGACTCCACCTGGAAGTGGGTGCTGCCCTGCTTGTCCTGTGTCACATCCTGAGGCCTACCGTGATTGGGTCATCAATTGCCGGCTCCACCAATCACTGTTGAGGCCTCCCTTTAAGAACCAAGGACATCCTGGGAGAAGGCGCGGCTGTTTCTTTGTTGAAACAGCTTGCCACTTTGTTAGGGGTTTTTTTGGTTGACTGCTGTAACCTTGTTTTGTTAGCTCTGACAACCTTTGTTAGCGTGGATAGCTTGTGCCACTCACTTTGTCCCCGTGTGGGATCTTTGGATCTCTGTAAGAGATTTGTAGGTTGTCTTCGTGTACCCTGTTCTGAAAGTCTATTTTGTTTGGTTAAAGTCTTTGACTTACACCTGATTGTTTTGGGGCCTTGTTTTGTTGAGTATCCTTTTGTTAGTCTCTACAATCTGACTATTGTTAATTTTACCCCCTTTATTTTTGTTGAACCCAAACAATAAACCTCTAAACTGTTAAACCTTACCATCTAGGTTTCTTTAATGTTGCTTCCCTTTTCCCGAGCCGGGTCGTAACAGCTGTGGAACAGCATAGAAATGCCGAGATGCAGTAGTTCTGGTGGTTTGAAGCTGGAACCAAGTCTAAATTTTGAGTTTCATGAGTTTTGAATGTAAGAGACCAAAAAAGCGTTTTCTCAGCGAGAGAAGTGAAAAAGTGACAATACATGAATTTTCAGCACTACACTCAATTTTCAGCCTTATTAGCTGTGGAACAGCATAGAAATGCCGAGATGCAGTAGTTCTGGTGGTTTGAAGCTGGAACCAAGTCTAAATTTTGAGTTTCATGAGTTTTGAATGTAAGAGACCAAAAAAGCGTTTTCTCAGCGAGAGAAGTGAAAAAGTGACAATACATGAATTTTCAGCACTACACTCAATTTTCAGCCTTATTAGCTGTGGAACAGCATAGAAATGCCGAGATGCAGGAGTTCTGGTGGTTTGAAGCTGGAACCAAGTCTAAATTTTGAGTTTCATGAGTTTTGAATGTAAGAGACCAAAAAAGCGTTTTCTCAGCGAGAGAAGTGAAAAAGTGACAATACATGAATTTTCAGCACTACACTCAATTTTCAGCCTTATTAGCTGTGGAACAGCATAGAAATACCGAGATGCAGTAGTTCTGGTGGTTTGAAGCTGGAACCAAGTCTAAATTTTGAGTTTCATGAGTTTTGAATGTAAGAGACCAAAAAAGCGTTTTCTCAGCGAGAGAAGTGAAAAAGTGACAATACATGAATTTTCAGCACTACACTCAATTTTCAGCCTTATTAGCTGTGGAACAGCATAGAAATGCCGAGATGCAGTAGTTCTGGTGGTTTGAAGCTGGAACCAAGTCTAAATTTTGAGTTTCATGAGTTTTGAATGTAAGAGACCAAAAAAGCGTTTTCTCAGCGAGAGAAGTGAAAAAGTGACAATATATGAATTTTCAACACTAGACTCAATTTTCAGCCTTATTAGCTGTGGAACAGCATAGAAATGCCGAGATGCAGTAGTTCTGGTGGTTTGAAGCTGGAACCAAGTCTAAATTTTGAGTTTCATGAGTTTTGAATGTAAGAGACCAAAAAAGCGTTTTCTCAGCGAGAGAAGTGAAAAAGTGACAATATATGAAATTTCAGCACTACACTCAATTTTCAGCGTTATTAGCTGTGGAACAGCATAGAAATGCTGAGATGCAGTAGTTCTGGTGGTTTGAAGCTGGAACCAAGTCTAAATTTTGAGTTTCATGAGTTTTGAATGTAAGAGACCAAAAAAGCGTTTTCTCAGCGAGAGAAGTGAAAAAGTGACAATATATGAATTTCAGCACTACACTCAATTTTCAGCGTTATTAGCTGTGGAACAGCATAGAAATGCTGAGATGCAGTAGTTCTGGTGGTTTGAAGCTGGAACCAAGTCTAAATTTTGAGTTTCATGAGTTTTGAATGTTAGAGACCAAAAAAGCGTTTTCTCAGCGAGAGAAGTGAAAAAGTGACAATATATGAAATTTCAGCACTACACTCAATTTTCAGCGTTATTAGCTGTGGAACAGCATAGAAATGCTGAGATGCAGTAGTTCTGGTGGTTTGAAGCTGGAACCAAGTCTAAATTTTGAGTTTCATGAGTTTTGAATGTAAGAGACCAAAAAAGCGTTTTCTCAGCGAGAGAAGTCAAAAAGTGACAATATATGAATTTTCAGCACTACACTCAATTTTCAGCCTTATTAGCTGTGGAACAGCATAGAAATGCCGAGATGCAGTAGTTCTGGTGGTTTGAAGCTGGAACCAAGTCTAAATTTTGAGTTTCATGAGTTTTGAATGTAAGAGACCAAAAAAGCGTTTTCTCAGCGAGAGAAGTGAAAAAGTGACAAAACATGAATTTTCAGCACTACACTCAATTTTCAGCCTTATTAGCTGTGGAACAGCATAGGAATGCCCAGATGCAGTAGTTCTGGTGGTTTGAAGCTGGAACCAAGTCTAAATTTTGAGTTTCATGAGTTTTGAATGTAAGAGACCAAAAAAAGCGTTTTCTCAGCGAGAGAAGTCAAAAAGTGACAATACATGAATTTTCAGCACTACACTCAATTTTCAGCCTTATTAGCTGTGGAACAGCATAGAAATGCCGAGATGCAGTAGTTCTGGTGGTTTGAAGCTGGAACCACGTCTAAATTTTGAGTTTCATGAGTTTTGAATGTAAGAGACCAAAAAAGCGTTTTCTCAGTGAGAGAAGTGAAAAAGTGACAATACATGAATTTTCAGCACTACACTCAATTTTCAGCCTTATTAGCTGTGGAACAGCATAGAAATGCCGAGATGCAGTAGTTCTGGTGGTTTGAAGCTGGAACCAAGTCTAAATTTTGAGTTTCATGAGTTTTGAATGTAAGAGACCAAAAAAGCGTTTTCTCAGCGAGAGAAGTGAAAAAGTGACAATACATGAATTTTCAGCACTACACTCAATTTTCAGCCTTATTAGCTGTGGAACAGCATAGAAATGCCGAGATGCAGTAGTTCTGGTGGTTTGAAGCTGGAACCAAGTCTAAATTTTGAGTTTCATGAGTTTTGAATGTAAGAGACCAAAAAAGCGTTTTCTCAGCGAGAGAAGTGAAAAAGTGACAATACATGAATTTTCAGCACTACACTCAATTTTCAGCCTTATTAGCTGTGGAACAGCATAGAAATGCCGAGATGCAGTAGTTCTGGTGGTTTGAAGCTGGAACCAAGTCTAAATTTTGAGTTTCATGAGTTTTGAATGTAAGAGACCAAAAAAGCGTTTTCTCAGCGAGAGAAGTGAAAAAGTGACAATACATGAATTTTCAGCACTACACTCAATTTTCAGCCTTATTAGCTGTGGAACAGCATAGAAATGCCGAGATGCAGTAGTTCTGGTGGTTTGAAGCTGGAACCAAGTCTAAATTTTGAGTTTCATGAGTTTTGAATGTAAGAGACCAAAAAAGCGTTTTCTCAGCGAGAGAAGTGAAAAAGTGACAATACATGAATTTTCAGCACTACACTCAGTTTTCAGCCTTATTAGCTGTGGAACAGCATAGAAATGCCGAGATGCAGTAGTTCTGGTGGTTTGAAGCTGGAACCAAGTCTAAATTTTGAGTTTCATGAGTTTTGAATGTAAGAACCAAAAAAGCGTTTTCTCAGCGAGAGAAGTGAAAAAGTGACAATACATGAATTTTCAGCACTACACTCAATATTTCAGCCTTATTAGCTGTGGAACAGCATAGAAATGCCGAGATGCAGTAGTTCTGGTGGTTTGAAGCTGGAACCAAGTCTAAATTTTGAGTTTCATGAGTTTTGAATGTAAGAGACCAAAAAAGCGTTTTCTCAGCGAGAGAAGTGAAAAAGTGACAATACATGAATTTTCAGCACTACACTCAATTTTCAGCCTTATTAGCTGTGGAACAGCATAGAAATGCCGAGATGCAGTAGTTCTGGTGGTTTGAAGCTGGAACCAAGTCTAAATTTTGAGTTTCATGAGTTTTGAATGTAAGAGACCAAAAAAGCGTTTTCTCAGCGAGAGAAGTGAAAAAGTGACAATACATGAATTTTCAGCACTACACTCCATTTTCAGCCTTATTAGCTGTGGAACAGCATAGAAATGCCGAGATGCAGTAGTTCTGGTGGTTTGAAGCTGGAACCAAGTCTAAATTTTGAGTTTCATGAGTTTTGAATGTAAGAGACCAAAAAAGCGTTTTCTCAGCGAGAGAAGTGAAAAAGTGACAATACATGAATTTTCAGCACTACACTCAATTTTCAGCCTTATTAGCTGTGGAACAGCATAGAAATGCCGAGATGCAGTAGTTCTGGTGGTTTGAAGCTGGAACCAAGTCTAAATTTTGAGTTTCATGAGTTTTGAATGTAAGAGACCAAAAAAGCGTTTTCTCAGCGAGAGAAGTGAAAAAGTGACAATACATGAATTTTCAGCACTACACTCAATTTTCAGCCTTATTAGCTGTGGAACAGCATAGAAATGCCGAGATGCAGTAGTTCTGGTGGTTTGAAGCTGGAACCAAGTCTAAATTTGAGTTTCATGAGTTTTGAATGTAAGAGACCAAAAAAGCGTTTTCTCAGCGAGAGAAGTGAAAAAGTGACAATACATGAATTTTCAGCACTACACTCAATTTTCAGCCTTATTAGCTGTGGAACAGCATAGAAATGCCGAGATGCAGTAGTTCTGGTGGTTTGAAGCTGGAACCAAGTCTAAATTTTGAGTTTCATGAGTTTTGAATGTAAGAGACCAAAAAAGCGTTTTCTCAGCGAGAGAAGTGAAAAAGTGACAATATATGAATTTTCAGCACTACACTCAGTTTTCAGCCTTATTAGCTGTGGAGCATCATAGAAATGCCGAGATGCAGTAGTTCTGGTGGTTTGAAGCTGGAACCAAGTCTAAATTTTGAGTTTCATGAGTTTTGAATGTAAGAGACCAAAAAAGCGTTTTCTCAGCGAGAGAAGTGAAAAAGTGACAATACATGAATTTTCAGCACTACACTCAATTTTCAGCCTTATTAGCTGTGGAACAGCATAGAAATGCCGAGATGCAGTAGTTCTGGTGGTTTGAAGCTGGAACCAAGTCTAAATTTTGAGTTTCATGAGTTTTGAATGTAAGAGACCAAAAAAGCGTTTTCTCAGCGAGAGAAGTGAAAAGTGACAATACATGAATTTTCAGCACTACACTCAATTTTCAGCCTTATTAGCTGTGGAACAGCATAGAAATGCCGAGATGCAGTAGTTCTGGTGGTTTGAAGCTGGAACCAAGTCTAAATTTTGAGTTTCATGAGTTTTGAATGTAAGAGACCAAAAAAGCGTTTTCTCAGCGAGAGAAGTGAAAAAGTGACAATATATGAATTTTCAGCACTACACTCAATTTTCAGCCTTATTAGCTGTGGAACAGCATAGAAATGCCGAGATGCAGTAGTTCTGGTGGTTTGAAGCTGGAACCAAGTCTAAATTTTGAGTTTCATGAGTTTTGAATGTAAGAGACCAAAAAGCGTTTTCTCAGCGAGAGAAGTGAAAAAGTGACAATACATGAATTTTCAGCACTACACTCAATTTTCAGCCTTATTAGCTGTGGAACAGCATAGAAATGCCGAGATGCAGTAGTTCTGGTGGTTTGAAGCTGGAACCAAGTCTAAATTTTGAGTTTCATGAGTTTTGAATGTAAGAGACCAAAAAAGCGTTTCTCAGCGAGAGAAGTGAAAAAGTGACAATACATGAATTTTCAGCACTACACTCAATTTTCAGCCTTATTAGCTGTGGAACAGCATAGAAATGCCGAGATGCAGTAGTTCTGGTGGTTTGAAGCTGGAACCAAGTCTAAATTCTGAGTTTCATGAGTTTTGAATGTAAGAGACCAAAAAGCGTTTTCTCAGCGAGAGAAGTGAAAAAGTGACAATACATGAATTTTCAGCACTACACTCAATTTTCAGCCTTATTAGCTGTGGAACAGCATAGAAATGCCGAGATGCAGTAGTTCTGGTGGTTTGAAGCTGGAACCAAGTCTAAATTTTGAGTTTCATGAGTTTTGAATGTAAGAGACCAAAAAAGCGTTTTCTCAGCGAGAGAAGTGAAAAAGTGACAATACATGAATTTTCAGCACTACACTCAATTTTCAGCCTTATTAGCTGTGGAACAGCATAGAAATGCCGAAGATGCAGTAGTTCTGGTGGTTTGAAGCTGGAACCAAGTCTAAATTTTGAGTTTCATGAGTTTTGAATGTAAGAGACCAAAAAAGCGTTTTCTCAGCGAGAGAAGTGAAAAAGTGACAATACATGAATTTTCAGCACTACACTCAATTTTCAGCCTTATTAGCTGTGGAACAGCATAGAAATGCCGAGATGCAGTAGTTCTGGTGGTTTGAAGCTGGAACCAAGTCTAAATTTTGAGTTTCATGAGTTTTGAATGTAAGAGACCAATAAAGCGTTTTCTCAGCGAGAGAAGTGAAAAAGTGACAATACATGAATTTTCAGCACTACACTCAATTTTCAGCCTTATTAGCTGTGGATCAGCATAGAAATGCCGAGATGCAGTAGTTCTGGTGGTTTGAAGCTGGAACCAAGTCTAAATTTTGAGTTTCATGAGTTTTGAATGTAAGAGACCAAAAAAGCGTTTTCTCAGCGAGAGAAGTGAAAAGTGACAATACATGAATTTTCAGCACTACACTCAATTTTCAGCCTTATTAGCTGTGGAACAGCATAGAAATGCCGAGATGAAGTAGTTCTGGTGGTTTGAAGCTGGAACCAAGTCTAAATTTTGAGTTTCATGAGTTTTGAATGTAAGAGACCAAAAAAGCGTTTTCTCAGCGAGAGAAGTGAAAAAGTGACAATACATGAATTTTCAGCACTACACTCAATTTTCAGCCTTATTAGCTGTGGAACAGCATAGAAATGCCGAGATACAGTAGTTCTGGTGGTTTGAAGCTGGAACCAAGTCTAAATTTTGAGTTTCATGAGTTTTGAATGTAAGAGACCAAAAAAGCGTTTTCTCAGCGAGAGAAGTGAAAAAGTGACAATATATGAATTTTCAGCACTACACTCAATTTTCAGCCTTATTAGCTGTGGTATAGCATAGAAATGCCGAGATGCAGTAGTTCTGGTGGTTTGAAGCTGGAACCAAGTCTAAATTTTGAGTTTCATGAGTTTTGAATGTAAGAGACCAAAAAAGCGTTTTCTCAGCGAGAGAAGTGAAAAAGTGACAATACATGAATTTTCAGCACTACACTCAATTTTCAGCCTTATTAGCTGTGGAACAGCATAGAAATGCCGAGATGCAGTAGTTCTGGTGGTTTTGAAGCTGGAACCAAGTCTAAATTTTGAGTTTCATGAGTTTTGAATGTAAGAGACCAAAAAAGCGTTTTCTCAGCGAGAGAAGTGAAAAAGTGACAATACATGAATTTTCAGCACTACACTCAATTTTCAGCCTTATTAGCTGTGGAACAGCATAGAAATGCCGAGATGCAGTAGTTCTGGTGGTTTGAAGCTGGAACCAAGTCTAAATTTTGAGTTTCATGAGTTTTGAATGTAAGAGACCAAAAAAGCGTTTTCTCAGCGAGAGAAGTGAAAAAAGTGACAATATATGAATTTTCAGCACTACACTCAATTTTCAGCCTTATTAGCTGTGGAACAGCATAGAAATGCCGAGATGCAGTAGTTCTGGTGGTTTGAAGCTGGAACCAAGTCTAAATTTTGAGTTTCATGAGTTTTGAATGTAAGAGACCAAAAAAGCGTTTTCTCAGCGAGAGAAGTGAAAAAGTGACAATACATGAATTTTCAGCACTACACTCAATTTTCAGCCTTATTAGCTGTGGAACAGCATAGAAATGCCGAGATGCAGTAGTTCTGGTGGTTTGAAGCTGGAACCAAGTCTAAATTTTGAGTTTCATGAGTTTTGAATGTAAGAGACCAAAAAGCGTTTTCTCAGCGAGAGAAGTGAAAAGTGACAATACATGAATTTTCAGCACTACACTCAATTTTCAGCCTTATTAGCTGTGGAACAGCATAGAAATGCCGAGATGCAGTAGTTCTGGTGGTTTGAAGCTGGAACCAAGTCTAAATTTTGAGTTTCATGAGTTTTGAATGTAAGAGACCAAAAAAGCATTTTCTCAGCGAGAGAAGTGAAAAAGTGACAATACATGAATTTTCAGCACTACACTCAATTTTCAGCCTTATTAGCTGTGGAACAGCATAGAAATGCCGAGATGCAGTAGTTCTGGTGGTTTGAAGCTGGAACCAAGTCTAAATTTTGAGTTTCATGAGTTTTGAATGTAAGAGACCAAAAAAGCGTTTTCTCAGCGAGGAAGTGAAAAAGTGACAATACATGAATTTTCAGCACTACACTCAATTTTCAGCCTTATTAGCTGTGGAACAGCATAGAAATGCCGAGATGCAGTAGTTCTGGTGGTTTGAAGCTGGAACCAAGTCTAAATTTTGAGTTTCATGAGTTTTGAATGTAAGAGACCAAAAAAGCGTTTTCTCAGCGAGAGAAGTGAAAAAGTGACAATACATGAATTTTCAGCACTACACTCAATTTTCAGCCTTATTAGCTGTGGAACAGCATAGAAATGCCGAGATGCAGTAGTTCTGGTGGTTTGAAGCTGGAACCAAGTCTAAATTTTGAGTTTCATGAGTTTTGAATGTAAGAGACCAAAAAAAGCGTTTTTCTCAGCGAGGAGAAGTGAAAAAGTGACAATACATGAATTTTCAGCACTACACTCAATTTTCAGCCTTATTAGCTGTGGAACAGCATAGAAATGCCGAGTTGCAGTAGTTCTGGTGGTTTGAAGCTGGAACCAAGTCTAAATTTTGAGTTTCATGAGTTTGAATGTAAGAGACCAAAAAAGCGTTTTCTCAGCGAGAGAAGTGAAAAAGTGACAATATATGAATTTTCAGCACTACACTCAATTTTCAGCCTTATTAGCTGTGGAACAGCATAGAAATGCCGAGATGCAGTAGTTCTGGTGGTTTGAAGCTGGAACCAAGTCTAAATTTTGAGTTTCATGAGTTTTGAATGTAAGAGACCAAAAAAGCGTTTTCTCAGCGAGAGAAGTGAAAAAGTGACAATACATGAATTTTCAGCACTACACTCAATTTTCAGCCTTATTAGCTGTGGAACAGCATAGAAATGCCGAGATGCAGTAGTTCTGGTGGTTTTTTGAAGCTGGAACCAAGTCTAAATTTTGAGTTTCATGAGTTTTTGAATGTAAGAGACCAAAAAGCGTTTTCTCAGCGAGAGAAGTGAAAAAGTGACAATACTATGAATTTTCAGCACTACACTCAATTTTCAGCCTTATAGCTGTGGAACAGCATAGAAATGCCGAGATGCAGTAGTTCTGGTGGTTTGAAGCTGGAACCAAGTCTAAATTTTGAGTTTCATGAGTTTTGAATGTAAGAGACCAAAAAGCGTTTTCTCAGCGAGAGAAGTGAAAAGTGACAATATATGAATTTTCAGCACTACACTCAATTTTCAGCCTATTAGCGTGATGGAACAGCATAGAAATGCCGAGATGCAGTAGTTCTGGTGGTTTGAAGCTGGAACCAAGTCTAAATTTTGAGTTTCATGAGTTTTGAATGTTAGAGACCAAAAAAGCGTTTTCTCAGCGAGAGAAGTGAAAAAGTGACAATATATGAATTTTCAGCACTACACTCAATTTTCAGCCTTATTAGCTGTGGAACAGCATAGAAATGCCGAGATGCAGTAGTTCTGGTGGTTTGAAGCTGGAACCAAGTCTAAATTTTGGGTTTCATGAGTTTTGAATGTAAGAGACCAAAAAAAGCGTTTTTCTCAGCGAGAGAAGTGAAAAAGTGACAATATATGAATTTTCAGCACTACACTCAATTTTCAGCCTTATTAGCCGTGTGGAACAGCATAGAAATGCAGAGATGCAGTAGTTCTGGTGGTTTGAAGCTGGAACCAAGTCTAAATTTTGAGTTTCATGTGTTTTGAATGTAAGAGACCAAAAAAGCGTTTTCTCAGCGAGAGAAGTGAAAAAGTGACAATACATGAATTTTCAGCACTACACTCAATTTTCAGCCTTATTAGCTGTGGGGAACGCATAGAAATGCCGAGATGCAGTAGTTCTGGTGGTTTGAAGCTGGAACAAAGTCTAAATTTTGGGTTTCATGAGTTTTGAATGTAAGAGACAAAAAGCGTTTTCTCAGCGAGAGAAGTGAAAAAGTGACAATATATGAATTTCAGCACTACACTCAATTTCAGCCTTATTAGCTGTGGAACAGCATAGAAAATGCCGAGATGCAGTAGTTCTGGTGGTTTGAAGCTGGAACCAAGTCTAAATTTTGGTTTCATGAGTTTTGAATGTAAGAGACAAAAAAAGCGTTTTCTCAGCGAGAGAAGTGAAAAAGTGACAATATATGAATTTTCAGCACTACACTCAATTTTTCAGCCTTATTAGGTGTTGTTACGGCCAGTGGCCTTTTCTTTTCTGTGTTTGTTGTTTTTCAGTGGCTAATCAGACTGACTCCACCTGGAAGTGGGTGCTGCCCTGCTTGTCCTGTGTCACACATCCTGAGGCCTACCGTGATTGGGTCATCAATTGCCGGCTCCACCAATCACTGTTGAGGCCTCCCTTTAAGAACCAAGGACATCCTGGGAGAAGGCGCGGCTGTTTCTTTGTTGAAACAGCTTGCCACTTTGTTAGGGGTTTTTTTTTTTTGACTGCTGTAACCTTGTTTTGTTAGCTCTGACAACCTTTGTTAGCTTGGATAGCTTGTGCCACTCACTTTGTCCCCGTGTGGGATCTTTGGATCTCTGTAAGAGATTTGTAGGTTGTCTTCGTGTACCCTGTTCTGAAAGTCTATTTTGTTTGGTTAAAGTCTTTGACTTACACCTGATGTGTTTTGGGGCCTTGTTTTGTTTAGTATCCTTTTGTTAGTCTCTACATTCTGACTATTGTTAATTTTACCCCCTTTATTTTTGTTGAACCCAAACAATAAACCTCTAAACTGTTAAACCTTACCATCTAGGTTTCTTTAATGTTGCTTCCCTTTTCCCTAGCCGAGCCGGGTCGTAACATTAAATGGGGGCTCGTCCGGGATCTATTTAATACAATCCCGTGGCTACAGTTTAGGGAAATTTGTTTGTCTTTGCTGCCTGGAGGTGCTGCTGTAAAGTTTGTGTTGTTAGTTCAGAGATGGCTCAGTTTAATATTGACCAGTTCTTGGAACAGCCTTCTCATGAAAAACTTGCATCTTGTCGTAAAGCTGAGTTAGCTGAGATTGCAAGTTATTTTTCCATTTCCTATTCCAAGCAACTGCTGAAGAAGGAATTAAGGGATCTAGTTGTGAATAAACTGGTTGAGTTGAATGTGTTATCTTTGCCTTCACAGATTCCAATCTCATCTGCTCTACCAACTGTTGCTGTGCCTGCTGCAGAGATGGAATCTGCTGGCCCCTCAAACCTTGCAGAGAGGCCTCAGGAGCTAACACCAGAGCAGGATCTGAAGGTGGTTGGTGGGATTCAGACTCCTGTCACACTTCCTAGGTTTGATCCCCTCTCGGCTTCCTCTGGATCTGTTGGGTCCAAAGTTGATGCTCGCCTGAAGGTTCGTCTCGCCAGATTGCAAGTTGAGGCTGAGGCTGAGGAGAAAGCACAGCTCAGGCAATATCAGCTTGAAGTTAAACGGTTGGAAATTGAGGCTGAAAAAGCTATAAAGCTTCGACAGCTAGAGCTTGAGTATAAGGCCAGATTTCCTGTTCAAACAACCAGTGAGAGCCCTACTAGTAGTTCTAGGGGGCCCTCTTCTATTAGACCCTTTGCTGTTACCAAGTATGTCTCTTTAGTACCTGAGTTTCGAGAGACAGAGATTGATTCTTACTTCTCTGCTTTTGAGCGAATAGCACAGGCTTTACAGTGGCCACCTGACGTTTGGTCTTTGCTTCTACAGTGCAAAATCTATGGTAAAGCTCAAGAGGTTGTAGCCGCCCTTCCTCTTTCAGACACCCAAAAGTATGATGTGGTTAAAGCTGCCATTTTGAAAGCTTATGAGCTTGTTCCTGAGGCTTACCGGCAAAAGTTTAGGTCTTTTAAGAAAAGCCCCTCTCAGACCTATGTAGAGTTCGCCAGAGAAAAGGGAAGTCTCTTTGACCGTTGGTGTGCTTCAAGTAAGGTGACAAATTTTGATACTCTGAGAGAACTTGTTCTATTGGAAGAGTTCAAAAATTGTCTACCTGAACGTGTTGTTGTTCACTTGAATGAGCAAAAGGTAAACTCATTGTCTTCTGCTGCTGTGTTAGCTGATATGTGCTTACACATAAGTCTACCTTTCAGTCCGTGCTCAATAAAAGTGTGTCTATAAAGTCAGCTGTTGAGCAACCCAAATCAACTCCTCAAAAGAATGACAAGGAGTGTTTCTATTGTCACAAAACAGGTCATCTCATTGCTAATTGTTTAGCCTTGAAACGAAAAGAACAGAACACACAAACCAAACCTAAAGGTGTGGGGTTAATAAAGAGCCAGTCTCATACCCTAGGAAAGGCTGAACTTAGCTATAGTCCCGATCCATGTTATGAACCTTTTTTGCTGACTGGATATGTTTCATTACCAGGAAAACTTGCAGATCCACATCCAGTTCGTATTTTGCGAGACACTGGTGCCTCCCAATCTGTTATCTTAACAGATTCCTTACCATTTTCCAAGTTGTCATCTTGTGGCTACAGTGTTGTTCTGCAAGGACTGGAAATGAGTTATGCCCCCCGGCCTGTACACTTGGTGCAGTTACAATCAGAACTGATTTCTGGTATTTTCCCCATTGCTGTTTGTTCTGCGCTTCCAGTTAAAGGTATTTCCCTTTTACTTGGTAATGATATTGCAGGTGGTAAAGTAACACCATCCCTAGAAGTATTAGATGTCCCCTGCTCTCTTCCTAAGGAGGAAGACGCAACACAGACTACTGTTTCTACTTCCTGTGTGCTCACCAGGGCTCAAAAATTGAAGGGAATTTCAGAGGAAAATACAGACTTGTCTGACAGTGTGCTTATGTCAATCTTTTCAGAGGAGAAAGAACTACCGGCTACGACACAGTTGCCTGCAGTTCCGCAGCAAAAACCAGATGTGCGACAAGCTGATTTTGGTTCTTCTCCCATCTCCCGATCACAGCTTTGTGCAGCTCAGAAGGTGGATCCAACCCTTACAAGGTGTTTCTCAAGTGTTGTAAGTGCTGACAAAGCTAGAGTTGAACCAGTAGCATTTTATGTAAATGATGGAGTATTGATGAGAAAATGGTGCCCTGTTGTCCTCCCTGATGCTGACTGGAATGTGGTACACCAAATTGTGATTCCATCAGATTACCGCAAACACATTTTGGCCTTGGCACATGAAGGAAGCTGGTCAGGACATTTGGGAGTAACTAAGACTTACCAGAATGTTCTGAAACAGTTTTACTGGCCCGGATTAAAAACAGATGTATGCCAGTATTGTCGCAGCTGTCATACCTGTCAGGTAACTGGTAAGCCCAACCAAGTTATCCCTCCTGCTCCTCTCCATCCTATACCCGTGGTTGGAGAACCTTTTGAGCGAATCATCATGGACTGCGTTGGACCTCTTCCTCGCACAAAATCTGGCAATCAGTTTCTGCTCACCTTAATGTGTGCCTCAACTCGTTACCCAGAAGCAATCCCATTGCGTAAGATTACCTCCAGCTCAGTAGTAAAAGTGATGACAAAGTTTTTTCCACCTTTGGCCTTCCTAGAATAATTCAAACTGATCAAGGCACAAATTTTCAGTCTAAACTTTTTAAGCAAGTCCTAAAAGAACTGAACATACAGCATACAGTCTCCAGCGCTTATCATCCTGAGTCTCAAGGAGCTTTAGAGCGTTGGCACCAGACGTTAAAGTCTATGCTACGAAAATATTGTACAGAAACAGAAAAAGACTGGGACGAAGGCATACCTTTTGTTCTGTTTGCCGCTCGGGAGTCTATTCAAGAGTCTCTAAGATTCAGCCCCGCTGAATTGGTGTTTGGCCATACACTCCGTAGCCCTCTGAAAATTCTCAAAGAGAAACTCTTAGAGATAAATGTTTCTCCCCAGGAAAACATTCTGGATTATGTCTGCAAATTCAGAGAAAGACTGCATCAGTCTTGTGCTATTGCGAAAGAAACACTAGGTGAGTCTCAAAGGTCAATGAAAAAGCATTATGACCAGTCTGCTCGGTCCCGTTCTTTTGCTAAGGGGGAAAAAGTTCTAGCATTACTACCTGTTCCTGGTTCTACCCTTTCTGCCAAGTTTTCAGGACCTTATGTGGTTCAGGAAAGGTTGAGTGAGACAGATTATGTAATCTGCACTCCGGAAAGAAGGAGGAAATCTCGGGTCTGTCACATAAATATGTTGAAACCGTACTGTTCTCGAGACCCAAACGGTAATCCTGACCTTCAAACAGGTCAATCCTTACCTTCAACTTGCTCCTCAGCATTGATTGTAAGGAATTGGTCTGACTCTGCTATAGAGGATGGTCAAAGGTTTTCAAACTTGAAGTGGATGCTAGTGCTGTTGGAGCTGGTGCTGTACTGTTACAGGAAGGTGGGGACGGAGCTGATCATCCCGTCTGTTGTTTTTCCCGTAAGTTTACACCCAGCCAACTCAATTACTCCATCATCGAGAAAGAAACTCTGGCCTTGCTACTTGCACTTCAACACTCTGAGGTTTACCTAGGGCCTAGTCCTGTGCCAATCATAGTGTACACCGACCACAACCCCCTTGTTTTCCTTTCTCGCATGTACAACCACAACCAGAGACTCATGCGGTGGGCTTTATTGGTACAGGATTACAATCTTGAAATCAAACATAAGAAAGGTGCAGATAACTTCTTAGCAGATGCTTTATCTAGAGTGTAGCTTGTATAGTTACCTTCGGTTGGGAATGTTCCTTCCAAACACTTTGGTTTAGGATTTTAAGGGGGGAGGTGTTACGGCCAGTGGCCTTTTCTTTTCTGTTTGTTTGTTTTTTCAGTGGCTAATCAGACTGACTCCACCTGGAAGTGGGTGCTGCCCTGCTTGTCCTGTGTCACATCCTGAGGCCTACCGTGATTGGGTCATCAATTGCCGGCTCCACCAATCACTGTTGAGGCCTCCCTTTAAGAACCAAGGACATCCTGGGAGAAGGCGCGGCTGTTTCTTTGTTGAAACAGCTTGCCACTTTGTTAGGGGTTTTTTTGGTTGACTGCTGTAACCTTGTTTTGTTAGCTCTGACAACCTTTGTTAGCGTGGATAGCTTGTGCCACTCACTTTGTCCCCGTGTGGGATCTTTGGATCTCTGTAAGAGATTTGTAGGTTGTCTTCGTGTACCCTGTTCTGAAAGTCTATTTTGTTTGGTTAAAGTCTTTGACTTACACCTGATTGTTTTGGGGCCTTGTTTTGTTGAGTATCCTTTTGTTAGTCTCTACAATCTGACTATTGTTAATTTTACCCCCTTTATTTTTGTTGAACCCAAAAATAAACCTCTAAACTGTTAAACCTTACCATCTAGGTTTCTTTAATGTTGCTTCCCTTTTCCCGAGCCGGGTCGTAACAGCTGTGGAACAGCATAGAAATGCCGAGATGCAGTAGTTCTGGTGGTTTGAAGCTGGAACCAAGTCTAAATTTTGAGTTTCATGAGTTTTGAATGTAAGAGACCAAAAAAGCGTTTTCTCAGCGAGAGAAGTGAAAAAGTGACAATACATGAATTTTCAGCACTACACTCAATTTTCAGCCTTATTAGCTGTGGAACAGCATAGAAATGCCGAGATGCAGTAGTTCTGGTGGTTTGAAGCTGGAACCAAGTCTAAATTTTGAGTTTCATGAGTTTTGAATGTAAGAGACCAAAAAAGCGTTTTCTCAGCGAGAGAAGTGAAAAGTGACAATACATGAATTTTCAGCACTACACTCAATTTTCAGCCTTATTAGCTGTGGAACAGCATAGAAATGCCGAGATGCAGGAGTTCTGGTGGTTTGAAGCTGGAACCAAGTCTAAATTTTGAGTTTCATGAGTTTTGAATGTAAGAGACCAAAAAAGCGTTTTCTCGGCGAAAGAAGTGAAAAAGTGACAAACATGAATTTTCAGCACTACACTCAATTTTCAGCCTTATTAGCTGTGGAACAGCATAGAAATGCCCAGATGCAGTAGTTCTGGTGGTTTGAAGCTGGAACCAAGTCTAAATTTTGGGTTTCATGAGTTTTGAATGTAAGAGACCAAAAAAGCGTTTTCTCAGCGAGAGAAGTGAAAAAGTGACAATATATGAATTTTCAACACTAGACTCAATTTTCAGCCTTATTAGCTGTGAACAGCATGAAATGCCGAGAT